>NW_017963728.1:2607698-2607798 GCF_001661395.1 Hyphopichia burtonii NRRL Y-1933
AGTGCCGAAATATAATAAGATACCAATTTTTTCGCAGCCTTTCTGCGTAACGCAGGAAGTCTTTCTGACTCCTGCTTCTGCGATAGTCGAAAGTCCTGAA
>NW_017963728.1:2607842-2716013 GCF_001661395.1 Hyphopichia burtonii NRRL Y-1933
TTGGTGTCCAGAGAAGCATTGGCTATAAAAAGAGACCAAGTTCTGTCAGGGATATTTTGTGTCGAAGGATACTGGCAGTAAGCCCAAATGAGATAAGTTGCACGGCACTCTAAATAGACATGGGTGAGAAACTCGTCTTTTTTTTCACGTGTTTTCAAGATGCTTTTTTCATACTTGTGCATCCCTCAATTCATAACATAAATTATTTTATAAATTGGGGCGTGTGGCGTAGTTGGTAGCGCGTTCGCTTAGCATGCGAAAGGTCTTGGGTTCGACTCCCAACTCGTCCATTTATTTTTTATATTTTTTTTATATCAAAAGTCAGTGCAAAACTCTTTGATTTTTATTTTCATAGTTTTGCATTAATTGAAATCAGGTTAACGGAAAGAGTACTAAATATTACATACTTGAACAGTTTTTTAACTCGAAATGATAATTATTATTAGTAGTATACAAATATTATATATGTTTTTTTAAAAATTTGAGTAGTTTAACGTTTTAAAGTCTATGAAAAATCATCTAATGTACAATTGGTCTTCTTTTTAATAATTTTATTATTTTCTAATTTTTTTTTTCTTTTTTCCTTTTTCATTTGGTTAAGACCATGAAGTGGCCAGAAAAATTATCTTTTCGTCATCATTAAAAAAAGAAGTATTTTATAATTTGTAAAACAAGCAAGAACTGAAAATTAAGAATTGAAATAGCTTAAATGTGTTTAGTTTTCCATTGGAACATCTTCTGATTGAGAAGCTTTGGACTCTTTAGCAGGTTCAATTTCATCAGTGGTAGTTTCATCATCTTTGTCGATATTGTTAATGGAGACAGCGACAACATTATCATCTTTATTGAAAGTGGAGTCAGCAATTTTAGGAACGATTAATTCTAATTCACCGTTTTCCAAGAAGAAAGCAGTGATTTCATCATGCTTGACAAGTTTATCAAATTGAAATTTTTTCTCAAATTTAATTTCATGATTGGCATAATCTTTGATTAATGCATCAGCATCTTCTTCAATTTCTTCTTCATCGTCAGAGGATTCGGAGTCTGATTCAGATGATTCAGATTCGGAGTCGGATGATTCAGAGGAACTAGATTCAGATTCGGAATCAGATGATTCTGAAGAGCTAGATTCAGATTCGGAATCTGATTCTGATTCTGAAGAATTTTCAGCTTTTTCTTCATTATCAATTTCGATATCGTCATTTTGTTCTTGTTCTTGTTCTTCTTGTTCTTCTTGGGATTTTGGTTCTTCTTCTTCAGCATCTTCAAAAACTTCATCTTCATCTTCGTCATCATCCTCAAGATTGATATCGAATTTACCATTTATAACTAATTCATTTTCAGCTTTTTTGAAATCAATTTTTAGCTCATCTTTGATTAAAGAAGGAAATCTCAAATTTAATTTATAAAAATCATCATTTTCAACAATTTCACAATCTTTTGAGTTAGCTAAATCGTTAGATAAGTCAACTATTTCAACTTCATCATCAGAGTCTTGAGCTCTTAATAAATCATCATCTGGGTTATAGATTAATTCTTCATCGGTAGAATCGTTGTCAGATTCATAAGAGTCTGGTAAATCGAATCTATGTTTATAGATAGTGACACCTTCGTCATCGGAAGAATCAGATGAGTAATCAGAGTAATCATAATTATTGGCATCACCAGCGTCGATTAATTTTTGATTTAAATCTTCATCATCGGATGATTCATAATCAGAATCAAGTTCAATAAATTCGTCACCATCAGTGTCAATTAAATAATCATCAGAAGCATCAGAAAATGAAACTTCATCTTCGCTATTTAATGCTTCATCGAAATCTTGTCTGATTGATTCTAATGCTAATTGATCGTCGAGTTCTTTGTTATCGTAATCGATTTCCAAGTCGGTGAGGGATTCATCATCGGTGGAGACTTCAATATCATTTTCATCGACACTATTTAAAACATCGTAGAGAGCTTGAGCTTGTAATTGGTCATTTAAGTCGACGACATCTAAAATGTCTTCAGCTTCTGATTCGGATTCGGATTCTGAGTCTGAGTCTGAGTCTGATTCGGATTCGGATTCTGAGTCTGAGTCTGATTCGGATTCAGATTCGGATTCTGAATCTAATTCGGATTCTGAGTCAATATCAATATCGGAATCTTCGAAGTCTGATTCTGAATCGTATAATCTAACCAATTCATCATTTAAGTCAATAACATCACCTTGGGAATCAAAAGCATCAACAACGTCATTTTCCAACTCATCATTCATGTCAATGACATTAAACCCATCATCAGAAGAATCCACCAAATAATCAACGTGGTCATCATCAGAATCATTATAATTTAAGTTAAATTCATAAGCATCTTCATCGGATTCTGGAACATAGTAAGCTTCTTCTTCAGAGACTTCAGAATCATCACTACCAGATTCATAACTTTCTTCAACTTCAGATTCAGTTTCTGGTTCTTCGACATAAACCAAATTACCAGAACGAGATTGCGGATAATACCCTTTGGTATAGTTCTTTCTTCTTCTAGTAGTAGAAGGTCTTATTATTTGAGGACGGTTGTTTGCATAACGACCAGGATATGAACGGGCTTGAGCTCTATTAGAGAAACTCTTTGGTTGATATCTTTTATTATTATATGGTTTGAAAGATGGCATTATATCGTGCAATTAATAAATCTTATATAATAGAAATACTGTTATATATCTATAGTAAACCTTTTATTTATTACCAATACTAAAGGGATATTCACTAACTTAAATAAAGAAACT
This sequence comes from Hyphopichia burtonii NRRL Y-1933, assembly GCF_001661395.1. Taxonomy (NCBI): domain Eukaryota; kingdom Fungi; phylum Ascomycota; class Pichiomycetes; order Serinales; family Debaryomycetaceae; genus Hyphopichia; species Hyphopichia burtonii. Next base: position 2,610,610 of record NW_017963728.1, read on the forward strand.
AGTTGAACAACCTAACCTTGATAATCTATTTGCCCCACCAATTTTTTCAAATTTTCATCTCTGGTATAACTGCTCATCTCCTAATAACCCGCTTATCTGCAGGTACTGCCTTCACATTTTGAAAAATTTTAATGTTAGTGCGACGTGCGGCTCGCCCCGCTAACTACTGTACCTGCCCAAAGGGGAAGCGGGCACCAGACTTATCGCTGTCCCTTTGAAACCCATAGAAAAACCCATAAACTTCTGTTTGCTTCTAAGAATTCTCTGGAACTTTCTACAATGTTATCAGAACTCCATGGAACTTAACACTAAACGCGTGCTGGGTCTTTACCACTACACAAACGAACACTATGGAAGTCACTGCGCTGGGTCGGTAGCGACACGACCTCATCGCCGAGGACGGCGGCGGCGGTTACCCGGCCACAAATCACCGGTGCGCACAGTATAAATACTGGCTGTTCCCCTAAGATCCCTTTTTCTGAACCCCAATGAAATCTCTTTGCCTTTTGGCTTAGATCATGTGTAGTATCTGTTCTTTTCAGTGTAACAACTGAAACTACATCTTATAAGATGTAATCATTTTTGTTACTTTACCCTATTTTTGGATCTAACGTATGCTTGGACCAGAGACTGATGGGCTTGCTCACATCTTGGTTCTTGTCTTGTGTCGTTGCCATTGCACATTTCCCGGCTTCTGACGCTTTTCAACATATTCTACTTTTTAGGTGTTTATTGTGGGTTCATGATAACCATTTGAAAAGGTTTTTGTTGAGTTGTATTGGGTAACTGCTTATTGTATGGAGTTGGGTATATTAAGTAGAATATTTTGGTGTTTTCTGGTGTACGGGCGTTTACTTAATCGAGAAAATGATTTAGGAAATAAGATAAGGTAGATTAGTCAACATTAGCTTTACTTACAACTTGCTTTTACTGACTGCTTACTGACTGCTTACTGACTGCTTCATCCAGGTTTAATTTTTGCAATTTCAACGAAGTACGGTTTGCTGCAGTTTTATATCTGGTTGAAGCTAAATCAAAATGGCCCAACTGGGGTCAAGGAGAAATCTGAATGGTTCAATAATACCTTCAAATGACTATAATGATAATAATTTAAACGAAGATCCAAATGTGTCCTTATATAATGGTTCGAATAGATTACTGGCGTATTCAAACTATCAACCCAATAGAAACTCGGTTTACTCCAATGCTACTTCATTAGGAGATGTTCTGGATAATCCACTTTTCCCAAGAGTAAACCAAACTCAAAGACACTCTCAAATAAAACGTCGTTCTTACTATGATTCAAACTTGGATATTGATGAGGATGATCAATATCCAACCTCGGTCGAAAACTTGGGTCAAGTTTTCAATAGAAATAATGAAACTGAATATGATTTATCAAATAGTCAAAATCTTTTCCAAACTAACTTCGATTCAGAAAATGATCTTGAGAGTCGAACTTTGAGTCAACACACTTCTAATGTATCGGATATATCTCTTGACTCATCGGTGATTAATAAAGTTGGTAAATCATTAGACTCCCCTGCTCCAGAATCAAATGACCGTTTTAAATTTCTTTCTCTTTATCAAAATTTTAAAAAGGAGAAAAACCAGTCGGCTAAAATACAAAACATCTTGACTCAAATGAAAACCAGTAATGATATACCGATGGAAACCATAAATGATAAGTCTTCTTTAAGATCTTCTCATTCTTCAATCTTTGGTTTATCAAAACTCGAGGATTATACAAAATATGTTAAACTGACTGAGATTAATGAAATAATTAAGAAAAAAATTATGTCTCAAAATGATTCAAATGTCTTGAGTATCGTTAACCCAAACCAATTGGCTGCTAATTATATGGAAGCTGAAAAAACCCCACTTCCTTTTTCAAATACGAAAAAAATTCAATCAAATCTGAAAAAACCCTCCTGGTATAATAAAGATTGGTATAAAAAGAAAAATCAAGATGTGGTTGAATCAAATATACCAGCTGCAAATTCAGCTTCTCCCGAATCGTCAATCCATAAACAAGAAATCTCTAATGGTCCAAATTATTTACAAAGAAAATTAAAAGTTCGCCATCTTCAAATGATTTCTCTTGGTGGTACTCTAGGTGTTGGTCTCTACTTGAATTCAGGTAAAGCCATTACAATAGCTGGGGGGTTTGGTACTACCCTTGCTTATATAATCTGTGGAATCATTGTTCTTTGTACAATTGTATCCTTCTGTGAAATGGTCACTTTTGTATCGGTTGTCGATGGTGTCAGTGGGTTAAGCTCTAGGTTTGTTGATGATTCTTTTGGGTTTTCTGTGGGGTGGTTGTATTTCTTAAGTTTTGCTTTTGGGTTAGCTGGTGAAGTGGTTGCTTCAGTTATTTTATTAACTTATTTCCCAGATGCCAAAATTTTAACGAATAAAGGCTCAACCGTTGGATTTGTTGCTCTTTTTCTTCTACTGATTTTATTTGCTAATTTGGTTGATGTTCGAGTCTTTGGTGAAATTGAATACTTTTCAAGCTTAATTAAATTAATATGTGCTCTTCTAATGATTATTTTGATGATTGTATTAAATCGTGGTGGTTTGGGTAATGGTACTCAAGTATTGGGTTTTAGGTATTGGGACTACCTGAAGCTGGATTTTGATCATAATCTCATATTTGGTCTATTTAGACCTAGTTTTAATTTGAATGATACCGGTACAAATGATCCAAATATAGGTATAGGAGGGGATAAAGGAAGATTCCTTTCTTTAATGGCAGCTATGATGGTTGTAGCATTTGCATATAGTGGTACTGAAATTGTCTGTATTGCAGCTTGTGAAGCTAAAAATCCTCGTATTGCTTTACCATCCGCTACTAAAAGAGTCTTTTGGAGAATATTAATTTTTTATATTTTATCATCATTTTTAGTTTCCCTTAATATCTATGCCGGTGATCCAAGACTACTACGTTTCTATTCGGGGAGCACTGGGACTGCAGCTTCAAGTTTTGAATCAAATTATGCTGTCAATTATGTTGGAGGAGAACATTGTAGTACTAATTCAACTATATTTGCCGGTTTTGGTAGCGGCCTGCAAAGTCCCTGGACTGTTGCTTTACAACTGTCGGGACTTTGTAAGCTTAGCTCAGTCGCCAATGGATTCTTAACTTTTTTTGCAGTTTCTTGTGGGAACTCTCAGCTTTATGTTGCGTCGAGGACAATGTATTCTTTAGCACTTCAAAAAAAGGCTCCTCGTTGTTTGGCTTATTGTAACCGGGCAGGAATACCTTATAATTCTGTTTTATTATCGGCTGCATTTGGTCTATTAGCATTTCTCTGTGTTTCTGAAAAGGCCACGGTTGTTTTCCAAAACTTAACCAGTCTTATTGCATCATCAGGAATCATGGTTTGGTTTGCAATGTGCTTATCATTTCTCAGGTTTTTTTATGGTATGAAACTCAGACCAGATATAATCAGTAGAGATGATAAATCATATCCCTATAAGTCTCCTTTCCAACCTTACTGTGCTTATATTGGTTTAATAGGATCTACTATTCTTTTATTAGGAATGGGGTTTGCGGTATTCATGAAAGATGAATGGGACACTCTATATTTTTTCTCAAGTTATGGAACCCTTATCATTTTTGCAGTCTTGTATATCGGATATCGTTTGATAAGAGGAAATCGGACTCCAAGTTTAGAGACCTTGGATTTCGACTCTGGTAGAAGAGAAATGGACAGATATATATGGGACGGTGGTCGTGAGTATAACGCCAGAAACTTAAGAGAGGTTGCCCATAAATTCATTTCCGTATTGGCTTGAAGCTTTTCAAAACTTTAATACTTTAATTTTCAATTCTCCTATTCATTATTATTACATTTTCTAATCTATCTACAAAAAAAAATCATAAAAAATTGCAAAAAAGATAGTCTTTACCTAAATTTTCAGTTCTTCGTCGCCTTGTATAAATGTGTATACTTAACAATAATCAATGATAGTCAATTCAAGTTGTTTAATCCGTAGAACCAGCTCCTGTAGACGTCTTTCCCTGCCTATTTTTTGCACCTGCCCTAATTTTTCCCAAAACGGAGAGTTAATTGATTTAACTCACAAAAATTGATTCGAGTGAAAAATTCCCACTACACGCACTCCAAAATATCAAGAGCATTTCCATACTGGTCTCGTCTATTTCAACGTATTTATTGTGTTTTTTGTTGAATCTCTTGCAATTCGCTTCCATACTTCTTAGAAACACAATCTGCGGTGATTTTGGGTTCTTTTGTGCTAGCATCGCAATCTTATAGAATCAAGTGATATCGTGGTCCTAACGGTTAAAAAAAAATTTTTATCATCCTTTAATTTGATCTACTTTAATTAAAACGTCAAAGAAAAGGTATTTCTTCACCCAATTACCCTTTTGATACTTGAAAATCATTATTCAGGTCTATTTCTAACGTTTGGGGTTACATTAGTTACAAAGGAGTATGTCGTGGGTACCTACGAATGAATTCTTACGTGGTAAGATAATTAAACCTTTTTTACCATTTCAAAAACATCCAACCTTAACAAATGAAAACTTCAAAAACTTATATCCAGGTGACGATGTCTATATATTTGAAACTAAGAATGAAAAATGGGCTAGGGGTTATACTTTAACTAAACCATTTCCTAATGATTTTACCATTACGTCAGTTAATTTAGATGAACTTCCTAGTTTGGATATTAAGATTGTTATTTTCCCATTGAAATATGTTCAAGTAGTGGAAAATGTTCCAATAACTAAATTAGAGGCTGAGGAAGTATCAGTCGTTGCGGGCAATGGTGAATTGGTTCCAACTATTCAAGATGCAGAAGTGGCTCATAAACAAGCTTTGAACGCTGATATTGGATACGATTCTAATGGTAAAGTTAAATCATTAGTTCCCCCTTTGCCAGTACAAAACTTTGATCTTGGTGCAGACTTACTTAAGGAAATTAAACACGCTCTTAATTTATTGGCCTCACACATTTTTGCTTTATACTCAATTGGTGAATTTAGATTATTTAATAAATTATCCCTGGTTTATACTAGATTGGACGAAACGAGAATCAAATTAACCAATGAAATATTAACTACCAATGAAATCCAAGTTGCTAAAGAAACTGCAACTTTCCTCCTCAACAAAATTCCTAAAAAATTGGCTTCAAGATCGGCTAGATTAAACGAAAAGTCTTATGACTTGGATAACCGTTACACTGATATCTCTGGTTATAAAGCTATATTGGCAAGAGATGCTATATCAGGTCAACTTTTATCAAATGATACTGCCATCCCTTCGAGAGTTGCTTTGAACCAAGTATTATGTGCTTTGGCTCCAAATTTCCCCATCAATGCCCATTACCATCAAGAGTCTTTCTCCTTAAAACCATCTCCCAATAAGAAGTTATATCATGAACCTCCTTCTCATATCTTGGTTGATTTCAAATCAGTTAGTGGTTCATCTGCTTATCAGCCTCCTGGATTTGTTGGTATGATCGCTTATTTATATATTCGTAATAGTAATAGAAGACTTACCGAAGCTTTTGCTGTACATGCTAGCTCAGTTGATGATTTAGTCCATGTCGAAAAACTTCGTGCTGCTCTTTTTAGAAATATTCCTTCGAGTGAAATTGACAATGGTAAGGTCTACTTGGTTGCTGTTTTGACTGAAGAAATTGAATTACCTGTTAAAGATGCTTCTAGCCCTCACGTCAGAAGAATTAAGAAGGGTGTGGCAGCAGGTGTTACTGATATCACTAGAATTTTTTCAAAGAATCAGGGTTCATTGGCGTCAGGTGAACCTCATCAATTTTCAATCAGATTGTTTGGTTCTTATAAGAATCAAAATAAAGGTAATTCTAAGCTTAATGATGAACTTCTCAATTTTGATAATAATGGTTGGGGTGAGCTTGTTGATAGAATTATATCTGGATCCAGTCATGGTGTTGCAGTTAATCCTAGAGCTGAAAAATTGGTCATTTCAGTTAAAGAATTCAAACATCAATTTGTTGCTAACTTCAATCCAATTGGCGCCACTGCTCCAATTTCAAGAATCAAGCCAATCTTTTTCGACCCCCTTGCTGAAAATTATGAACGTATTTATTTGAGTATGCATAAAGTATCTTTGCTTAATAGCATCACTAAAGATGATTTATTAACATTCGAAGTTAGTGCTCCTAATAATGATATGATAACTTTTGCAAAAGCTTCTAATGAACAAGAAAGACGTATGTGGCAATATGTTTCGGTTTATCCAGATGAAGCTGTTGGTGAAATTGTTAAAATCAACGGTGTTTCTTCAAAGAACCCTACTAAAAAAGTTCCAAAGGATGACTACATAATCTTATCATTATATATTAATGGTTTATTGGCGGGAGAAGGTAAATTCATGTACAAGTCAGGTAACAAGTTAGTGGAATACAAGAAGAAAAGCCATAGTGTTGAAATCAGTTCGACAACTCATAAATTACCAGTAGCCCTGGTTGAAATTACCACTGAATATGTTGGTAAAGTTTATAATCATGATATTTCAATCGATAACGTTTTTCAATTCGATAGATTTTTTAAAGGTGGTCAGCAGGGAATTGATGAATTAGCAAAGACTTTAATTGCTTTTACTAAACTTGACATAACTCAGTTAGTTAAGTTTTTCCCAGAGTTATTGAGCTCCTTATATAACATTGCAGATGTTGCATTGAAACAACCTAGTTCTCCTGGTATTGAGATATTACAAGATAATACCTTCAAAGCAATTGTTCATTTATTAGATACTCTTTTCGGTAAGCAAGATCAGTACATGTATATGGTTGAAACTTTTACTACAAGATACACAAAGTTACCACATATCGGTATATTTATTTTGAATAAGATCTCCGAAATCTTCTCTAGAGCTGAAAGTAATTGGAATTCAATGTCACGCTCTTTATGTAGAGTTGTGTCATTACTTTTGAAACTTGGAATCAGCTCAATCAATGAAATTAATGATTTGGATGCCTATTTAGAAGCATTAAGTTCTTTATTTAGATCAGGTTCCATATTTCTTTCACTTGACTCGCCTGCTTTAATTAATGACCAAGTATTAATTTTAGAGATCATTGATTATGTTCTTACTTTTAGAGTATACTTAGACCAGGCCAAAATCTTGAAGTTTATTATTAGCTTCATTGATTCAATTGGAACTAGGGGATTAGGTGCAAATGAAGACGTCTATGGAGCTAAAAAAAATGTTGTTTCAAAAGATCATAAAATTATCATTAGTAAGTTATTATTGATTCATCGTTTGTTTAATACCACTCTAGTTGAAAGTGCTGACACTCGAAAATTTTTGATTTCCAAATCCATTACGTGGGTTATGGATGTATTTTTAGGACCAACTGATATTGATGCTGTCAGATTGGCCTGTTCAATTATGAATGCTGTTTGTACTCTTTTATGGGACGACATTGTTAACAAAGGTGTTGAAGATGAAATTCATTTATGCTTTTCACTTGCTAAATTGTTACCAGCAATTTCAAGAACATTTATCAAATATAATAAGTTTACTAGGGGTAATGAATATTTCAAACCAAAGAGAACTTTTACTGATCTTTTTCCAACTGATTATCCATTCAAGGAAACATCTATGGATCCAATTGTTAATGATGAATCATTAGTAGAAGTTTTAGTTGAGCTCAGTGTTATTTTTACGTTCATTGCAAGAATTGGTAAAGCTGCTTCAGGAAACGAGGGATACTCTAAAATTTTGGCGGCTGAAGCTCCTGAAGATGATTTTTTTTCTAATGAAAAATATTTGGCTAGTAATTTTGGTAATGAAGATATTTTGACTTTGATTAATGGTGTTAAGATTATAAGACAAGGTAAATATTTCCCAGAAGATAAATGGTTATCGTTATTTTCATTAATTGCTGAAGGATGTTTGGTATCGTTAGAATTAATAAGACCATTGTTAATCAAACATTATGTACCTCCAATGGAAGATGCAGAGTTGTTTGATAAAGCAGTTTGGGGTAGTTACTTGAAAACATTGCTAAGGTTGGGTACTGTTGCACCAGTTGCCATTGAACATTTATCCACTGTACCTAGAAAAGCATGTCATTTAATTACTGGTGATATGAGAGATCGTATTTCCTTTTTATTAATGGAGGCATGGGATGCTTTAGCTTGGGATTCTGATGAAGAAGTCATGGTCAGATTCAATTTGAAGAAATTTGGAGGTTACCAAGTTGAATTTATCAGTAATGATTATGAGACTTTACAGGATTTAATGTTATTTGCGTTACAAAGAAATGAAAGTTGTCAAATTGTTAGTGTTAAAATGTTGTGGTCAATAATGGTTTCAGAATTTTTATATTTAAATGATACTATGGTTGATATTGAAAGAGAATGTTTAATTGGATTGCATGATATTTATTATAGAACTGCTTATAAACCAACAGTTCAAGAACAAAAAAGGTTTATTGAGAGAATGAAATTGACGATTAGATTAGATAGAGAAGATGAAGCATTTGGAATGGTTTATAATTTTATTGAAAGTTTAACTGGATTTTTAGAAGTTTTAAATGATTTGAATAGTGTACCAGTTGGTCCTGAATTTGATGATGATCGTACATTCCATAAGTTGAATATTAATGCATATTTGAAAAATGCTAATAAGCCTGAGTTATTCCATTCATTTATTAATAATATGTATGAAGAGAATATTAATAAAGGTGATTTTATTCAAGCTGCTCTTAGTTTAGAATTATTAGCATCGACCTATTCCTGGAATCATCATGAAATCTTATCAGCTACATTAAAACCCAAATTTCCAGAACAAACATCTTTTGAAAGAAAAGAGACATTATATAATATGATAGCTACCAATTATATTAAGGGAAATAGTTTAGAAAGAGCTACGGATACTTATAATGAATTATTAGATTCATATAGTGAACATACATATGATTTGAAAAGTTTTGCTCATGTTCATCGAAAATTAGCCAATTTATATATTGAAATGGAATCATCGGATAAATTGAGTCCATCATTTTTCCGAGTTGCATTTATTGGAGCTGGATTCCCAACTAACATTAGAGGAAAAGAACAAATTTATGAAGGGCTACCATTTGAGCATATAACTTCAATTCATGAAAGATTGTTAAGATTGTATCCCGGAGCTAGAATTATAAGTGACGATATTCAAGCCCAAAAATTGAAAGAAAAAGTTCAAACTGGTAGATATTTACATGTAAATGCCGTTGAACCAATTAATGAAATAAGTGATAAATTGTTTAATACATCAATTGGGGTTAGACAATATGCTAGAAATAAAAATTTAAGATTTTTCACCACGATGAAGAAAATTCCTGGAGCCACGTCGGTATTTGATTTATGGACTGAAGAAACAACCTATGAAACGCAAATGTCATTCCCAACGTTAATGAATAGAAGTGATATTAAATCGGTTAAAACAATCAAATTATCACCGTTAGATAATGCAATTCGTACCATTGTTAATAAGAATAACGATTTGATTCAATTAGAAAGTATGATTAATATATCATTCAAAGAAAAAGCTGATTATACTTCATTATTCAATGATTTATCAAGACAATTAGCTGGTACTGTTGATTCTCCAGTTAATGGAGGAGTTGGACAATATAGAACTTTTTTCAATGATCCAAAATACAATGGTAAAGAAGATTATACATATAATATCAGATTATTGAAAAATGCCTTTAATGATTTAACAATTATATTAAATCGCTGTTTACATTTACATGGGAAACTAATAAGTAATAATATGAAAGCATCCCATGATGTTTTGGTTGAATTATTTAAAAAGAATTTTAAAGAAGATATTGCTAATCTTAAAATATCCACCGATTATGAGAATAGTATTTATAACCATAGTATTTCTCATTACCCCCAATCATTACAATTAGAAAATAATAGTAAGAGAAATATTAGTAGTAATACTACATTGAACGGTGGTGGAAGTATGATTGGTGGTAGTATTGGGTCGAGATTAACCCGTACTACCAGTAGAACATCCAAAGCCAGTTCAAACTCAAACTCTAGTGCTTCTGGCCTAGTTTCACCTCCATCAGAACAAAATTCAACTACCCAAAACCTGAACAATAGTAGCTTTACATTCATTGGTTTAAAACAAAAACATAGCGCCGTCTACTGGAGAGATAATGTAATGAGAAATTAGCTACCCAATTTACATAGTAAACTTAATATAGTTGATGTTTTATATTTAAATTTAGTAGATCTTTGTTCACATATATCCGAAGTCTACCTCCAACTCGGGGTCAACTGTAACAACCAAACTCGTAGAAAGGCACTTGTATAGAAGACAAAAGTAAGTATTAGCGAAAACAATTGAAACCTCAATTATTAATTACGACAGGGAGTTTTAAACAATAAGCTGCCATCTTTAATTTAATTTCGGGAGATAACCTCAACAGGTTGAATTGATAACCAATTCTCCTTTGCCATCATTGCCTACTCCATGTGATATAACCAATCTCCAAATAGCCCAAACTATACCGCCTCCCAAAGTAAAATGGGTAAAATTGGAGATTGATTCTGCAGATCCCTTTAGTCATTTGGAATTCTGCCTAATTTAACTTCATCCTGCTTCGGTCCTTATTCTACTTCTTACCTAATCCTGTAAGTATCGGTTGGTTTAAACAATACTACAAAATTGGAATGGCTTTTTTTTTCTTTCATCTTTGTTTCCTGGTCGCCTTTCTACGTGTATCCCGCAGGACAATCCTAATGTAGGTTTAACAATTGTACACTTGCTCCTACCGATTGTGGGCCTGATCCCCCTATCAATTGCCCTACTGGTGTAAGTCAAAGGAATCAAACTGACTGAACCAAAGGCCCACTACGACTTTTTTTCTTTTTTTTTCTAATGAGAAAAACGAGCAAAAAAAAAAAAAAAAAAAAAAAATACCGAAGTCACCAGCACCAAATGAACTCTGAAATTTTTTATTTTTTTTTTTTTTTGTTTTTATATAAGAAATCAGATTTCCAGATTATCAAAGGGTTTTGCCTTCTTAATTTTGTTACTTGGAATACTACTACAAAATGTTTAGATTAGCCTTACGTCAAGCCAGATTTGCTCCTGCTCCAATTAGAGCCATCAAGCCATTCAACGCCATTCGTACCTATGCCGTTGCACCAATCACCAAAGAAGAAGTTACTAATCGTGCTTTTGAAGCATTGAAAACCGTTGCTGCTTTACAAGAATCTAACTTGAGTGTCGAATCATCCTTCACCAAAGACTTGGGTTTGGACTCTTTGGATACCGTTGAAGCCTTGGTTGCTTTAGAAGAAGAATTTGATTTGGAAATTCCTGATAAAATCTCCGATGAAATTAAAACTGTAGGTGAAGCCATTAACTACATCTTTGAAGAAGAACAAAAGTTATAAACTTGATCCACTATGAAGACAGACTCCATTCATATGACCTACAGTTGAATTGATACCGGACATAAATAAAAGGTTCGCAAATTGTATATACTATTAATATCACGATTCTTTTTACTCGTTTTATATTCTTTTTTCAGTGTTAAGCTATTCATAATATCCTTATTTTAATAAAGTTGTAGTGAATTGTGGAGTATGGTCTATTTGTAATATTGTCCAACTTGATTGGCCGGTGGGAAATGCACGGGGGTTTTTCGTTGTTGATGTACGGAGGTTTTGTCCTTTTTGGGCCTTCTTCAGAGTGATGAGTCAAGCCAGCAAGGACTACATCAGCAAGCAAGCACGATGCCAGAAGAACTTGCAAGCAGAATGGATAAGACCACGATTGACGAGGTGTGTGAGAAGAGCGAGGTGGAATTGTCCCACACCGAAGACGAAGGGGAGGAAGAAGAAGAAGAAGAAGAAGAAGAAGAATCGGGAGCAGTTGAGTATCCAGGGACAGTATTACCAGATACCAAGATTGAAAAAATCGACCACGATCTGGAATTGACTAAAGATTATGAAGACGACATTGACTATTTGGACTTGATTCATTTGAAGATCACCAATTTAAAGGATTTGAACTTGGGCAGATTTACTAAATTGACCAGTTTATGTCTAAGACAAAACTTAATTGAAAGTATAAGTGATTTGAAATACTTGAATAGTGAGGATATTGAAGAATTGGATTTCTACGATAATCGAATCAATCACATCAGTTCGAGTATCGCCAAGTTTAAGAAATTGAAGAATTTAGACTTATCGTTTAATAAAATCAAGAACATTAAAAATATCGAAGACCTAACCGAATTGGAATCGGTGTACTTTGTTCAGAATAAAATTAAAGAAATCAAAAACTTATCTACTTTAACCAAACTTACCAACTTGGAGCTAGGCGGTAATAAGATTGAAAAAATTGAAAATTTGGATAACTTGGTCCACTTGGAGCAAATTTGGCTAGGCAAAAATAAAATAAGCCAATTAGTAAACTTGAACCCGTTGAAAAATTTAAAAATCTTATCAATTCAATCAAATCGATTAACCAAAATTGAAGGCTTGGACGAGTTAACCAATTTGGAAGAACTATACTTATCGCATAACGGTATTTCCAAAATTGAAAATTTGGATAACAACCCCAAACTAACCACGATCGACATCACTTCAAATAAGCTAACCTCTCTATCCAACTTGAAGCACTTATCAAACTTAACCGATTTCTGGTGTTCTTATAACCAAATATCAAATTTTGAAGACATCGCTTCCGAATTAGGCGACTTACAAAATTTGGATACCGTTTATTTCGAAGGTAATCCAATCCAGCTCAATAATCCAACGGCTTACAGAAGAAAATTAAGGTTAAACCTAGGCAAGTCCCTATCCAAAATCGACGCAACCTATATAAAGTAATGAATTATGATTTACTATCTTTTCTGTAGCAGTAGTTGACCTTCACATTATCATGCTCTTCGAGGGCATCGTACGATGTATCCGTGGTTGGTGCCCCTCCCCCACAAAACTCACCATTTGGTCTGACCGTCGACCCAGGTTGGTCCACTTGCCCAAGAGCTGCCAATTCAGCTAATGGAGTCTGTTGCAAGAGCACAAGCCGCGGTCAATGGCTTGCTGGTCAGACAACGGTAGTTGAAGCAAACACTAGTTTTTCATGTGATGGAATACCCCGCCATACAAAATTCGCTGCTCACCGACGGATTCGAATTTTTTTTTTTTCGTTTTGTTAGCGAGGCTTCGGTACTGAAATTTTGAATATGATATTTGTCTGAAGGTATATATATATTTCGATAGAACCGGAGATTGTTCTTTGCTACTAGTATAAAACAATAAAAATGACGGTCAACACCACCATTAATTCTAAGACTCCTCCTAATCCACGTAATCAAATTGAGCTGGAACGTAACAATGCTCAATTTGATATCACCAAGATGAACTATTTTTTGGAAGGTTCCAAAGAACGTTCTGAGGAGGTGGAAAGATTTATCCAGCAGATGGAAAGAGATCCTATTTTGGCGGCATCTCCCAAACAGTACGATTTCACTAAGGCTGAACATCGTGAATGGACGGCCAAAAAAATTGCTCGTCTTTCCAAGTATATTGAACTGGAAACTTTTGATGAATTTGAACGTCGTATTAGTTTGATTAGTGTTTTTGATCCTCAATTGCATACTAGAATTGGGGTTCACTTGGGGTTGTTTATTGGCTGTCTTCGAGGCAATGGTTCCTTTGACCAAATGGGTTATTGGGCTTTGAAAAAGGAGACTGCTTTTGTTAAAAATATATATGGTTGTTTTGCCATGACGGAATTGGCCCATGGATCCAACGTTGCTGGTTTGGAAACCACCGCTACTTTTGATCAGGAAGAAGATCAATTTGTTATTAATACTCCTCATATTGGTGCCACCAAATGGTGGATTGGTGGTGCTGCTCACTCGGCTACTCATGCTGCTGTTTATGCCAGATTGATTGTAAAGGGTAAAGATTATGGGGTTAAAACTTTTGTTGTTCCTTTAAGAGATAGCAAACATGATTTACTCCCTGGTATTTCGATTGGGGATATCGGGGCTAAAATGGGTAGAGATGGTATCGATAATGGTTGGATTCAATTTTCAAGTGTTCGTATTCCAAGATATTTCATGTTACAAAAATATACTAAAGTTACCGCTGATGGTGATGTTAAATTACCTCCAAATGATCAATTATCTTATTCTGCTTTGTTAAGTGGACGTGTGGTTATGGTTAAAGATGCTTTTAGATGGTCTTCCAGAGTTATTACTATTGCTACTCGTTATGCCGTTGGTAGACGTCAATTTAAAGCTGCCACTGCTAAACCAGATGACTTGGAATCAAAATTAATTGATTATCCTTTACATCAACGTCGTTTGATTCCAATCTTGGCCTTAACTTATGCCTTTTCAAATGGTGCTAATGTCTTGGCTGAAACCTCTTCTAAAACTTTGGAAGAATTGGATGATGCCGTTGCTGATGAAAATCAAGCTGGTATTGATGCCGGTATTGAAAGTATGAAATCTTTATTCATTGCCTCTGGTTCCTTGAAATCAACTTGTACTTGGTTAACCTTGAAAAATATCGATGAATGTAGACAATCTTGTGGTGGTCACGGTTATTCCTCCTATGCTGGTTTTGGTAAAGCTTTTAATGATTTTGCTGTTCAATGTACTTGGGAAGGTGATAATAATATCTTGGGTATGTCTGTTGGTAAACAATTGGTTAAAAATATTTCGTCTGTCTTGAAGGATGGAGTCCAAACTAGTGGTATCTTGGAATTTTTAAACAATTCAAAATCAATCATTGGTGATAAAGTTATTTTAACTCCAAATGATTTGAAAAATCCAAGAAAAGTTTTGGAAGCTGTTGAAGTTGCCATTGTCAGAGCTTCAAATCAAGCTTTAATCACTTTGGATGCTAGAAATCAAGATTGGGATTATATTGGTGCTGATTTGGTTCAATTATCTAAATTATTGGCTCATTTCTTTTTATTAAAATCTTTCTTAGATAAGGTTGATGCAATCCCAGAAAGAGAATTGGTTCCAGTTTTAGACAAATTGGCCCAATTATATTCTGCTTCTATTATCTTGGAAGGTTTCTCCGGTATTTTCTTAACTTACAAAGTTGTTTCAACTGAAACTATTTCTTACTTATCTGCTGAACATATTCCTACTTTATGTACTGATTTAAGACCTCATGTTATTCCTTTAACTGATGCCTTCCAATTATCCGATATGATGATCAACTCATCCTTGGGTTCTTACGATGGTAATATCTATGAAAATTACTACAAGATTGTTAAAGACAATAACCCTCCATATATTGATAAAGCACCATATTCTAAAGATTTCGAAGCTTTGTTGAACAGACCTTCCTTAGAAGAAAGACAACGTGACGAAATCTCCGACGAAGCTCAAGAAATTTTATCTAGTGATAAGTAATGATTTGAACCAAAAAAGATTTAATTATTTCAATTCTTTGCAACCTTTTTTCCTCTTTATTTAAATATTTATTCTCTTTGATTGTTAGTTGAAATGAAAAATAAACATGATTTATGGTATTTTGATCTCTGTAGTATTTTTACCGTGACTTATTAATCCAGCCACATTAGCACCAGCCAAGGCAGAGGTTTCCATAGTGCTTATGAAAGGTTCAATAATATTCAAATACCATAATCCTTGTTCGATCTCAAAACTTCCAAAGTTTTTATTTGGTTTTAAATATGGGTATGACCTCCATTTTTTTCTAAAGATCCAACTTATATTCCCATTGCATCCGGTGAAGACATCTTCGAGAAACTCGGCCTTGATTCTTCTTGGTGAAAAAATTTTATAAAGGTACTCATCAGTATCTTCAAAATAATCAATGGCTGATATTGAATAGAAATCAGGAGTGTTACCTTGACCGTCCTTCGTGGTTAAAATTGATTTGGGTGATTCATTTGAATCTGAATCAATAAAAGATGGGGAGATAGTACAATTAGTAGAGATTAAAGTAACATGTAAATTAACATACTCAACTGGATGCTCTGAGAGCTTTTTGCCAGACCCGGATTGGAGATTTATCCTAGATTGGCCAAACGGTGATGCAATAATGACTTGGTCAAAATAAGACGTCTTATCGTCGTAGGAAACTAGCCAACCTTCTTCATTTTTCATTATTGATTTAACTCGAGTTTGAAGATGTAATTTTGCATCCGAATATTTGATAAAGTTGTCAAAGATTATCCAATTACCATCCTTAACTTGTTCCGCCCCATCGGCAGCGACTGCCACCAATGATCCAATTCCATGTATTTGATCAAGGTTCTGGGCATAATTTACTCTAGTGGCAGCCTGAATCAAATTATTTGCAAAATCATCACTGATTTCCTGTTCGTACAAGTATTCCTCCGCAGTCAAATGAGTGACTTCGGAGAATTTTGATTCCACAGTCAAATCTGTAAGGTTAGCGAAGGGGAAGTTTCCATCGTAATAACTTTGAAGGAATTTGCTAATGAATCTGTTCTTTAATCTCACCAATCTTATGGGTGAAAGTCCATACTTTATTAAAAGTTTGATATTTGACCACCACGATGAGCCTAGTTCGAGAACAACCCGGTCACCATTCCAAATTGCAACGGTTCCCTTAACCTTTTCGCCAAACTTCTGGGTCGACAAATTGAACGTCTCCACTGCATTCGTCAAGATTTTATTAGCTTTTACAAATACTGAGGCACCTAACTCAACTTTATGTCCCTTAACATCAACAGTAGTAGATCTTCCTCCGACACTATCAGATTTTTCAAATATTGTGATATCGTATTTACCGGGACTGAATCTTTGTAAATAATAAGCAGCAGAACTACCACCAGCTCCAGCTCCAATAATTGCAATTCGCTCTCTCTTATCAATGTTCAAATTGAAAAGTTCTTGTGGGGAAAGGTTTGCGCCATTACTGCTAACAAGGACAACCCATGCCAAACTAATTAGAACATGAAGAATCCTCATCTTGCTGATTTTCAATTGTATAGTATGATAAGAAAAACTTTTTAATCGGTTTAAAAGGGAGGTTTAATGTAGCAATATCGGGTAAGAATTGCGGACTAGGATAATTTTTAGAAAATTTGCAGTTTTTTTGACAAAATATACTTAAACTTGTATTAATTTACATAGAGAAGAATGACTAATCTAAATTATTATCTTCCACTTTGTAGTTGTCTAGGACAATTCTATATATGAAAGAAGGAGCGAACCCACCAATATTGGTGATATAAATATCGATATGTTCGGGGGAGACATAATCATCCAAAGGATTGGTGACTACATCGACGTTATCAACTAGTTTGGAATCACTATAATCCAAAACTTTACCGGAATTACCCACTTCGATCAAATCATCACGATTGAAAGGATATAATGGGGATAATTTATATAAACCAGCAACAGCCAAAACGGGAGTTTTATGTTCTTTGGCACATTCAACTACGTTGGCAACACCCGAATTTGCCATACAACCTCCATTGGCGAAAACAGATTTAGTCCCCAATATGACTTTTCCAACACGAGACATGACTGCAAATGTAGTTGTATCAGGTATCACGATAGTCTCAATCTTATGATCACATAATTTTTTGGCAAAAATGTGAGCAGCTTTAATGTCATTTGGGTAATTTTCAGTGACAAGAACAGTAAACTTTCTTTTGGATCTTGCTCTGATGAGGAATTGTAAAAGGGTATCTGAAGTAGGTGTTGGTGTCAATAAGATCTCATTATCGTGAATTAAATCAGCTGACATGGTTTCGATACCCTCATTAACATTTTGAATTTCATCGATTAAATCTCTTATACCTTGAATTATGATTGATCTGAAATCACTACTTTGTTTCTTCAGTTGATTTTGATCCGACTTATTATTATTATTATTAGTACTTAATAAACTAAACATCGAACTCATCATTGGGGTATTATCATTATTACCTTCGGTTTCAATCTCATCTCTTATCAATGCTAAAACTCGTCTTATGATGTTACCGGTGATCATCTCTCGAGGCTGGGCATTTATCATGACAGTACCAACTTTTCTAATCAAAGCAATTAAATCATAAGAATTACTCCATCTAGCTGCCGATATAACTCTCATCAATAAATGGGCAATGGCCAATGCAATGTCCTTGTCACCACCGATTTGGTGACGCTTCATCTGGGACACCACTGGGTCCACCAAAGCCAATATTTCAGGTGTGAGACTGTCACTCATGTTTGCAGTATTCCAAATATTCTGAAATATGTCTTCAAGACGTAATTCTGATTCATCTTCTAAAGTATTTTATTTTATTTTTTTTTTTTTTTGAAAAATTTTCAAAGATCCGCACACCAGCAGTTTTTACCTCAAAGCTAAACAGAAAGTCGAACCCAAATAGATTGAATTATACAGTTAACGATATACAGAGATAGACCACTAGTGAAATGACAAGCTTCAACGAAAGCTTGGAGGTGTCATTAGCAAAGTTGTATGAGAAGTCGCCCACATTCAATGTGTCCATTGAACTAATACAAAAATTGGCCAGGCATTTGAAATTTGAAACTTTTGTTGATACTGATGTTAGTTTTAGTAATTCTTTGACAAAGCTTAAAGGTTCTACAGATAAGCATGCGAGGTTATCGATAGCTGGGACCAGACTGTTGATAGATATTGATTTCACTGACGATAAAAATATAATTAGAGTGGGGATTTCATTAGCCAGCCGTAAATCCAGTGAAGAAAATGATCATGAAATGCCACTGGCTGAACTCGATCTGTACATTAGTAGATCAGAAAATAATGGAACCAAGGTTATAACTCTTGATTTGACAAAGGAGCATGCTTACTCAATTACATTAGGTGATTTCAATGAAAACGGAATCGAAAAACTACTTTTCAATAACTTAAATCAGTTAAAATTGAATACCTTCCCTGAAAATCTAAAGTTTATATCTAATCTTGATAGGTTGTCTTCCTCATCGTTGGATTTATTCCATTATTTTAACTCTCTTGTATTATTATTCCACGTTATTCACAAAATCGAGTTAGAGAAACAACCGGGTAATTGGCAAGTTGAAAAAGGTTACGCTAGTAAAATAGGGAAACCATCGTCGAACAACGTTAAAACCAATGAACTTGGATTATTTATAACATACTGGAAGGATCTAAGGTATCTAGACCATGAAGCTAGTCTAAGTGACGACGAGTATACCTTTGAATTATATATTGATGAAACAACTCGTGAACCAATCGATTATTTAGAAGAACAGAAATATAATGACTGGATCTTAGACGATGATCAAAACCAACCAATCAAATATAAATTTGGATTTCAAGATGGAACTCAATTACTACCACCAAACTCGAGCGATTCTTCGGAGTCATCAACAGAAACTAAAAGATGGTCTATATATTTAAAATTGAACAAACCAGTATATGTCCCAGCATCAAGTATTGAGCTTTTAGGATTGGTTAATTATCTGACTGTATCGCCAGAGAAAGATGAAGTATACAACTTATTGCAACAGGATGAAGCAATGATCAGTTTTGATCTTGATAAACCAACCAAACTTACATTTAAACAACAATTAGCCCATAAAATGATTGCATTAAAATCGCTAGAATTGAATCATTTAAGTGATATCACAAATTTGGTTGCAATACTAAGAAATCAAATAATACTCACAAATATCATAAGATCATCACTCAAGCATCATTCGGTCACCCAAGGTTTCGAAATTAAAACTGAACACGGAATCAGTACGAGAAGTACTGAATTATCAGCAGAAGCTAAGAAAAAATTGAAAGAATCTCTTAAGCTTCCAGATGATGTTACCGAAGAAGCATTATTGGGACTTGGAGCAGTTTCAGAAAATGCCAATTATACCAATAATAAAATTATCAATCCGAAAGAAATTGACGTGGAAACTTTTATGACAGAACTGAACGATAACGAGGATTCAAGTGGTAAAGAAGATCCAGGAATTGAATTAGTCTGGGAAGATATCGAATACCAAAGTGAAAACAAGGATTTAACTTTTAAATTGAAAGGTATCAATGGAACCTTGAGATTTAGAATATCTAATGGGGAAATAAGGTTGATTCCACAAGATGATGATATCGAAATGAAGGGAAGCGAAGAGTCCAATGACGAATTTCATAAGAAAGTGATCAAGGGACTTAATGTTTCAGAAGATTTAGTAGAAAGTTTACATTTTGCATATACTTGAGTCCACAATTTTTTTTTTTTTTTTTTTTTTTTTGATAGATAAATAGCTTTTATATATTGTATTTACAGAGGAAATATTGGTAATTAATATACTTTATCATAATCATAACTCATGAAACAGAACCCTAAAGTTTAACACCGATATGAATACTTGCCACACCAAAAGTCAAATTTTCATAACCTTTTTCAGGAACGTAGAAGCCAGCTTTTTCAATCATACCTTTAAATTCTTCTTGTTTTGGGAAATTTCTAATACTTTCAACCAAGTACTGATAAGAGTCACGGTCATTGGCAATCAATTGACCCATTAACGGTAATAAGCTAAAAGAATATGCTTGATAAACATAATCAATTACTGGATTATCAACTTGACTAAATTCAAGACATGCAAAAATTCCACCTGGTCTTAAAACACGATAAGCAGTATCCAACCCAGCCTGTATATTGGTGAAATTTCTAATACCAAAAGCAATAGTATAAACGTCTTTTGAATTATCTTCAATTTGATCCATAGTTTCACCATTTTGAACCAAAAAGTTTACTCGATCAGAACCATCATTCCATTTAGTTGATTGAAATCTATTTTTACCTTCAGCCAACATATCAGCATTAATGTCAGCAATGGTCATGGTTGAAGAAATATCATTAAATCTTGATTCTGCATGATCAAGTAAACCAAATGCAATATCACCAGTCCCACCAGCAACATCCAAGAAATCAAGAGGTCTTGAAGATCCTGGTCTCATTCCGGCATCCAAACGATTGATAAAGTGTGATTTCCATAAACGATGTATACCAAGAGACATGGCATCGTTCATAACATCATAATTAGAAGCAACCGATGAAAAAACTCCACCAACAAGTTTTTCCTTTTCGTCTTTATTCACGGTTTTATAACCAAAATGGGTGGTTTCATCTTTCTTACTAGAGTAGTATCTAATTGGTGCAATTGCACGGTTAAGAAGCGAACGTGACTCGAGCCTCACCAAGGGTCTCGTAATAAGATGCGAGCTCATTGATACACAGGATGGTATGAACAGATATAAAGAGATAAAGAGATGGTAAGATTTTCATTGCTCGAGTTCTTTTTTTTTTTCAGTTTTTTTTTTTTTTTTTTTGATTTGTTAAGAATTTGAAGTCCGCACGCAACGGATATGGTGATGTTTTTACAGTATATAAAGTAACGTTTATAAATTAATTGATTATGAAAGTATTTAAATATATAGAAAAGATTAAGCTTTAACGACACGAATGGTGTTACTGTGACCAACACCACGGGTCCAACCTTGGACGGTAATGATGGAGTCACCCTTTTTAATGATACCCAAGTCGATTGCTTCGGAAACAGCCCATCTTAATCTATTTTCGACATCTTCTTGCCAGTTTTCAACTTGAGGTTTAGAGTAAATGAAAGGATAAACCCCTCTATAAAGATGAGAGTATCTAGCGGCTCTATCGTTTCTAGTAACCATCATGATTGGAACGTTTGGTTTATATTTAGAGACTAATCTTGGAGTTAAACCAGAAGTGGATAAAACAACAATGGCTTTAGCATCTTGTTCATAAGAAGCAGAAACAGCAGCCATAGCACAAGTTTCAGAAGTAGGAGTTGGTCTTAAAGCCAAGGATCTAATTTCGTTATGTAAAGGTTGATAAGCAATTGCCTTTTCAGCAATGATAGCAGTATTATGCATCATTGAAACAGCTTCGAAAGGATAAGTACCTTTAGCAGTTTCACCAGATAACATAACACAATCGGCACCATCTAAGATAGCATTACCAACATCCGAGACTTCAGCTCTGGTTGGTCTTGGATTGTAAGTCATTGATTCTAACATTTGAGTAGCACAAATAACTGGTTTAGCAGCTAAGTTACATTTAGCAATTAATTGTTTTTGAACAACGAAAACTTGAGGAGCAGGAATTTCAATACCCAAATCACCTCTTGCAACCATAACCCCATCGGTTTGAGTTAAAATATCATCGAAGTTATTAACCCCTTGTTGATTTTCAATTTTAGAAATAATTTGAATATCTTTACCTTCTTCACCCAAAACTTTTCTAATTTCTTTAATATCATCACCAGTACGAATGAAAGAGGCAAAGATCATGTGAACACCATTTTTAACCCCAAATTTAATATCAGCTTTATCCTTTTCTGATAAAGCAGGTAAATCAACATCGGTACCTGGTAAGTTAACCCCTTTATGAGAACAAATTTTACCAGCATTAACTGATTTGACTCTTAAAGTTTTATCATCAACAACTTCTAAAACTTCAAAGGATAAAACCCCATCATCAACATAAATGATTCTACCAGCTTCAATAACTTTAGTAATGTTTTTATAATCGATATACATGATTTTATCATCACATTTTTTCAAATATGCATCATCGGTGGTGAAAATCATTTCGTGGTTTGGTTGAATTGGGTAATCTTTTTCATCGATAGTGGTACCAGTTCTAATTTCTGGTCCTTTGGTATCTAAAGCAATGGCCAATGGACGTCCTTTATATATTTCTTCGGATTTTTTAGCATTATCAATAACGGATTGATGGTATTCGTATGATCCATGAGAGAAATTCATACGAACAATGTTCAAACCGGCTTTTCTTAATTTAACTAAAACATCAACATTATTGGTTTTTGGACCAATAGTACCAATAATTGATGAACGACGTAAAACCTTGTCAGGGGTTTCAGAAGTATTCAATTTGGTTAACCAAGATAAAGCTGCGTGAGACATATTATTATTATTATTATTATAAGATAAAGAAATAAATTTCGCTTTTCCAATTGAAACTTTTCAATGAGGAATTACCAATTTATATATAGTTTCAGGAGTTTTTGGCACTTCCGGTGCTGATTCAATTAATTTTTCAAAAAATTCTCATCAGGTGTTTTTGTTGTGTCCCGAACGAACGGCCCACTATCAACCGTCTCACGGAGACGACTTCCGAGGGGAGAAGAGCGCCAGGGCCAACTCCGAGACTGGGCACTTCCGAGGGCAGCCTGCCGCCTACTGATCGCATATTCCTCGCTGGGGAAACGTGCTCCGATCGGGGTCGGCCACTCCCCGGCCGCGCCCTCGTAAGTCAGGCCCACCTCCGAGGGGGAGAGCGAGTGCTATCATCTGACTAACGTCAGATGATGAACAGGCCAACTACGTAATGCTCTCAGGTGGTCCGCGAGCTCCATGCTCTTGCCGTAAACCCAATGGCCTACCAGGCGCTCCCTCCAAACCTGTTCCACGCTTCCGAGTGCTGTGCTGGGGGCCATTGGCGGATTGATAAATCTCGGAATCGGAGTTTTTCCTTTGTGTCAACGTCAACTTGGGAATAAAAAAACAGATGTACGGGTGTACGGATAATTTGGATGTACGGGCGCATTTGACAAGAAAAGAGAGGGGTAGTGCACAATGCACAATTTTGTTTGGGATGTACGGAGGCGAAAACCAGGACATGATATACAAGTATGATAATGAAGTCAAGAAGAAGTAAGGCAGTAAGTATGGTGGTTCCAATTATCTTGGGTATAGGAGTGAGCGTGGCGGTCCTCACGGCCAAGTCCACCCTAGCGGCGTACCGAAAGTACATCCATTTGACGCCCAGTATGATTGCGTACTTGAACAATATCAAAATTGATTCGCCTTCAACGTCACTTAAAAGCGAAAATCTGCATCTAGACTACTTGAAAAGACACTATAGGGCCTCGGGGTTCGAAGAGAAGATGACCGAAAGAGAAGCATTGTTGGTAATGGGGATCGAAGGTGACGATATCAATCATTTAAATAAAGATATCTTGAAAAATCGATATAGAAAATTAATGGTGATGAACCATCCAGATAGAAACGGTAGCCAATACCTTACTCAAAAAATTAATCAGGCAAAAGATATTCTTGATAAAAGTTATTTATTTAGAAAATAGTCTATGTAATTATTCACCGATATTTATCATATTACCGTGGTCATCAATAATCCCACTTATATCTTCTCCAATTAATTCGGTAACCTTGTCCCTTAATCCATTACTTGCTTCTTGTGCTTTTTCTTTACCTCCTTCAAAGTTCTCCCGAACTCTTAAATAGTGCTGTAATTCTTCAGCACTAACCGATGGATTTAATTCACTTTGTGCTTTAATAAAATCTTCCATACTAACCAAAACTTCAATATCTTCTTTGGTGGCTACATTATCAAACCACCATCTAGTTGACACCGGAGGTTTACCCAGTTGCTTCAAAGTTTCATTCATTCGTTTAATTTTTATATCAACTTCATTGGCACTTCTGGTCATTGCATTCAACATTGAATCAGAACATAATGCATAAAAATCAGCCCCAGTAAATGTAAATGAACAATTATGGGCGATTTCTTCTAAATTAACATCGTCATGTAATTTGAATTTTCTAGTCAATGCCTCTAATATCTTAGCTTGTTTTTCATCAGTATCTGATATTCCTAAATATAACATTTTATCAAATCTACCCGGTCTCAATAATGCTTCATCTAATAAATCAGGTCTGTTGGTTGCTCCAACAACAAATACACCGTCTCCATTATCTCCTCCACTCATCCCATCTAATTCTGCTAATAATTGCGATACAATTCTATCCATAACCCCTCCACTATCTCCTTGGTTACCTCTTTTGGGTGCAACCGAATCCAATTCATCGAAAAAAATCACACAGGGCTTTGCATCTCGGGCCTTTTGGAATACTCGACGTACATTGGCTTCTGACTCCCCAATATACATATTAAGTAATTCCGGACCTTTAACACTGAAAAAATTTAACAGAAAATTGGTTGCAATTGCTTTTGCTAATAAGGTTTTACCAGTTCCTGGTGGTCCATAGAATAAAATACCACTTCTTTTTTTAAGTCCATTATTAAACAATTCGGGATGTTTTAATGGCATATCAATAGTATCCAAAATTTCATCTTTAACTAAATCAAGTCCTCCAATATCTTCCCATTTAACATCGGGTATACGCGGTGCTCCTATAGAATCACTGAATTGATTACGTGCATCATTAATGGATTTATTGAAATCATCAGGAATCCAGGTAATTATTCCTCCATTACCAATCTTGATAAGTTGTTTTATTGGTATACCTTGTTCAATAGAAAGTTTCATCAATCTTTTAATAGCCAATTGTTTAGCTTTATTTACAATAGATATTAAATCCCGTGGAGTTAAACCGGCTGATTGTAATGCAAGTGCTTGATAACTTACATCTTGTCTTCTATAAAATGGGAAACTCTGTACATCAATGGGAGCATTATCTTGAAATTCTAATTTGTCTTCAAATGGATCAAGTTTTTCTTGCACTGGGGTTTCATTTGATATCAAAAATTTAAAAATTTCTAAACGTTCTTGTTCATTTGGTACGTTTAAATCTATTTGGAATTTAACCATCAGTCTAACAGAATCATTCAATTTATCAATATCATTACAACTCATGATAACTATAACATTTGGATATTTATCCAAGTAATCATTCAAGGTTTGAACTATTCTTAACGATAATGAAGTTGTCATATTGGCCCCTTGCTCATTCTGATTAGTTTGAACACATAGATTTTCAATATGTTTTAAATAAATAACATGGAAACTACTGTTAGAAGTAATTTCATCTTGTCCGTTAATTACTTTATCAATTTTACCAGTTAATAAACCAACTGTTTTCAATTCTGCTCCTGGATTAATTAATTCAAATCCATCTAATTCAATTAGATTTAAACCAAGCTCTAAACATAAATTACGAACCAAAGTCGTCTTACCCAATCCTCTTGACATTGAATTAAGCAAAATAGAGGTTTTCAATTTAATTGGCGTTGATAAACAAGTAGTGATGATCTTTTTTAATTCGCTTGCATACTTGAAATTTGCTGGATTTCCTTGAATAGCTTTGTTATAGTTAAATATTGGTGGTAATTCAAAATATTGATACCATTGAGTGAATTCGTCACCTGGTAGTTTTATAAATTCAAGACCGGATGAAATTAAGGTTGTTTTCAATGGATCAATTATGAATTGTGAGGTTTCAGAGGCATCACCACTTAATTCAACAATTTTAAACCACGCAACACTATCAGGATCACCGGATGGAATAATAGCCTCCTCAGACTCCACAGCATTTTTCTCATCATTGGCCAGAGAGTTGCTTACATCAAAGAACGTTTTGGCCAAAACAGAATCAATCACAACTGCTATAAGGTCATTTTGTCTAATGCATTTAAAGGAATTGTGGAAAGTATCTTTTAATGCAGTGAAAAAACTTTGTTGAAAAGTTCGATCCATAGTTATTGGGGAGGCGATACGAGAAATGGTTACTGATTTAGCAATAGGGATAATTTCATTGAATTGGTTATTTTGCAAGTTTTCATTACGAATTTGTTCGACTGTAACCTTTGAGTTTGGATTCAAGTTTGAATTGATTAAAAGTAACGGCGAGATATATATGTGGCCAGTTGGGAATGAATTATTTGGTTCTAATAAAGTAAATAGCTTGACAATGATTTTGTCTTCTTGATAATTTAATATAACAGAATCACCATTAAAGATTGGGAAATTAATTTTTTTCAAATCTTTTGTATTAACAAAAATAAACAAGTCAGAATCTTCGCTAGCCACCGAAGGAGGTAAACCATCGATTGTGATTTTAGAAGGTAACGGTTTAATCTTAAATTCAAAATTTGGCTTTGAAGATTCAGATACCAAATCCAATTTCATGGATGATGCTAGATAGTCGGACAAATCAACTTCATTTTCATCATAGTCCTCTTCGTCGGATTCAATGTCGTCGTTGTCTTCATCAGGGGAAGACTGGTCTTCATCAACCTCTTTAATAAGCACTATATTTGTTTCACTGTTAACAATACCTTGAGGAACTGGTTCGCATAACTTAATCAGTCCATTTAGAAGTCTGATTATTTCGCCATTGGAAACCACAGCTCCGCTATGAGTCAAGTATTCATTGATAAACTTGGATCTAAGTGATTCAGCGTCGCCATTTTGTAATATATCATAGATGTGATTTGGTAAATTGATGAAAATTTGATCTAACTTTGGAATAACCGAATAGTCAATAGATTGAATGATGGCGGTATTGAAAGTCAAGTGACTACCAAACGTTGACAATTGTGAGTTATTAATAAAGTTGATTGAATTAGAAGTTTGTGATTGATGATCAATCTTAGATATTTTATATATTTTGAAACTATCAAAGTAATCGGGCACCCCTAAGAACTTGATCAACACAAATCGATTCTTTCTGTTATTGGATTCAATAATGTCATTCTTGGAAGGGAAATCTGAATTGGATGCATCGGGAAATAGCCTAATGAATAGTTCGAATGATATATGAAGAGAATCATATTCATTAATTGTTGGATCGTTACTGATATGAACATTAGCAATTGTTGAAAGCGACTTGATCGGCGGTATCCCACCATTACTAACTGATGGCAGCATTGCAATAACCAAAGAAAGAACAAGTAGTAACGAAGTTATTAAAGAAGTTATAAATCGTTGATAACCGCCAAATCCTCGGGCTAATTTAGTGAGAAAAAGATTATTGTGGGGGAAATTTCACGGTGGATTCCGCTGTTTCTGTCCAAATCTGCACACTTTGCACAAGCTATCCTTCCAGCGAGCTTGGAGTCCCTCAAAGACAACGTTGCAATTACGGTGACGGGCTCCGAAGGCAGTTGGATGAAGACAAGGTGCTGGATGGAGTCATAAATAGAGTCATAAATGGGCCTAACGAATGACACCCAGACACCACACCATAAAAAAAGGTTACCCTACTTTATTCCGCGACTAAACATCACTATAAAAGAGACTAAACATCGAGAAGATTTTTCAGTTTGATTTACTTCACCAAGTTCATTGGGAAAGGTATGTTTGAAGACAATCACATAGCAGTTTGGGATTAGCTGATGAAGAACTTTTTATTTTTCTTACCAATATTGAGCTTTCTTTGGGAATCGTTACCGTTTTGGTAGCACATGGTTTCTATTGCAATGACCTGGTAAATTTGTCATAGTTACACTGATTAATTCTAAAATGTGAAGTAGTTAAATTGTGGAAAATACTAACAGAGTTAGAGAGTTTATAGACGAATAAATATTCATTCAATTTCCAAAGATTCAATGTAGTTGTTCGAACATATATTAGTGTAGGATTGATGTGCTTGGTTACTATTGGGTACTACAAGATATTATATCGCAGAATTATATTATTAATTACAGAAAGGATTCAAACAGTTAATATTATTTTAATACAAAATATTTTATACCCTATTAAAATATTTATTCTTCGTCATCTTCAACGTTAACGGTGTGTAAACCTTTAGCAGATGGGACATTGACTGGTTCAACAAAGGCGAATAATTTTTCCTTAGCATCTTCTTCGTCGTTTCTCTTTCTGGAGATTCTTAATCTTAATCTGGTAGAAACACCTTGAACACCTCTAGACCATAATTGAACGTTTAATCTTGGATCTAATCTAACATCGGTGGTACCCATGTGTAAAGTGGCGAATTTTTTGATTTCTTTGACAGCTTTTGGAGCTCTCTTTTTGAAATGAACACCGTGTAACTAGAATTATGGTTAGTATAATGCTTTAAACATATCATGTAGTGAAGTGAATTACGAAATTGCTAGTTGGACATCAAACTTTCGTCAACATGGATGAACTCGTTCAACCTCTCCTTTCCATATACCATAAGAATCGGCATCTTATCCGACGAAATGCTTCTTTCTTCTTAATCTAATACAGTTGACTGCTCCAGACTCTAACTTGTCAACTCGTCATACATATTTCACTTTAATCTCGAGCTTTCACTTCGTTCATCTTTTCATTCATCTCTTCATTCATCTCTTCATTCATGTATTCTTTCAACTACTTCTTGGGTCTATTTCCTGGGTCTACTTCCAACTGTACTTCTTCATTTCCTGTTCGTCCTTGATTCCTTCACCCAACTTCGTCTTCACTTCATAACATCCAATGTATTCAAATAAAACATACTCTCTTGTGCAAGTTGATGGTGTATTCACGGGTAACAACGTCTTGTTTGATGGCCATTTTTGCTTATAATTAAGGATATGTTGTAAGACTCTAAAAGTAAAGGAACTTTCAAAAATCAATTATATTAGAAGACTTTTTTTTTTCAAAAAATTTTCCTCTCAGTTAGTGCGGTATTTCGCTAGTGAGAGTTTTCCCATACAAAACAAAAATAAATTAATAAAAAAAACTGAGATGAGAAAACAAAAGAAAAAAAGTGTGAGAAAAAAAAAAAGTCAATCACGTGCACTCAGTTGGAAACACCAGGGCAGCAGCCCTAAGGGAGCAGCCCATTCGCACTACAAGGGAAAATTTCTCAATTAGTGTTGCAACATTAATTCTATTAGGGTATTTCTATATACATGATTATTCTAATCCATATACTTTATGAATGTGTTTACTCCATTTTTTGGTGACTTGGTCATAGGCAAGGTTGATGCGGAGCTCTAATTGCTCGCTGGTTAGTTCGTCGAGCTTGGTGATTTCAGGGGCATCGTGATCTTCAATTTGAAGTTTAAATACCAACTTGTTCCCCTGGGTTTCTCGAAAATAGCCTTGGTACATATTGGATAGGTCCCATAAACCCAAGAGCGAGCAGATTATACGGCCGGTGATCTGCCCATTGTTTAGTTTGGATCGGAGTTCTTCGTATTGGATCCGCTTTTCCTCATGGTTAACTTGTTTTAGAGTTTCAGGTTCCGGTGATTCAACCACCGGTTCATTGGTGGGTGTAGGTAGTGTAGGGGAGACATTGTCCAAGACGTATGCAAGACAGTTGACTGATTCATTATTGACTTCGGAGTAAATGTGTTCAAACGACTGATCGTTATGATTCAAGATCTCAATGATTATTAATAGTAAAGTTATATTTGAATAGTACTTTTCGTATAGCTGGGTTTTTTGACCTTGCAAATCGTACCTCAATGATTTTAAAAATTGAATTAAACTAATATAATTCTTGGTTATAGATAATGCCACTATAATTTCATAACTTAGGTTTATTAACTTGATCATGAGTTGGCCATCGTCTTTGGCGGTGGCTCCTAATCTCATTTGATAACTCAATTTATATATATCGTTCACTAAATTGAGATTTGGTATTGATTTTAATCTCAATAATAATATTAATAAGTCGTATTGGATGATCCCCGAATTATTCTTGGGCAATGGATAGATTGGCTGTGCGGTTTTCGATAAGCTATTGAGAGAACTATTGGAACTCATCGAGTTCATTCGACTTGCCTCCATTTGTAAGGAGGGTTGATTAGGCTGGAAAGATGTCCCATTTTCAAATTGGTATAATGAATTGTTCAAATTGATCGCTTCCTTTTTGGCAAATGTTAATTGGTTATTGAAAAGTAATAAGACTAATCTTATTTCCCAAACTTTCAATAGTTGTTTTAAATTTAATTGTTCATCCTTTATTAAGAAATAAGTGTAATCAATTAGCTGTAAATAATTAGGTTTCTTCTGGGTTAAGCTGATCAAAAAATCATCAATTGTAATGGTTATAGATGGCGACGTGGGTGGGAACCTCAAAAATAACGATTCCTTGGTTAAAAAACTGGTATCGTCCGTCATTATCGATACTTCTCCTCTTTGGACTAAACGATTTATCGGTTATCCTTAAAAAGATCAAGAGCGAACTAAAAAAACAAAAAAAAAAAAGCTAAAAAAAAACAAAAAAAAAGCTCACAACAGCTCACTCAACTCCAACTCCACATCATGGATCATAGGGATTTGTTGAACCAGGCTAAAAGACAGCAGAGACTCAAGTTGCAAGAGTCCACACAGCTCTCGAACCAGTTGAAGACAACACTCAACTCGATCGTGAAATCTAATCTGACAAACTCAAATAATGGTTGCAGTATAGTACTTGATAAGATTACAACAATTCACCAATTGGATGATAAGATCGATAAGCAATTGAATTATGATATCTCGGTTAATTTTGAGAAAATGATTTATCAAAAACATCAGTTAGAAAAACAGTTACAAAAATGTGATGATAAATTAGATAAAGAAACCAAAAATTATAAAGTTATTGATAATTTACAAGCTAGATCAGAATTAATCGATCAAGAATTGAGGATATTGGAAAATTGTTTACACAATGTTAAACAGAACAGAACATGATAAAAGAATTGAAGTGTATATTAGTGTATAAAATTAATTAACGAATTATGAAATGAAATATTTTATTCTTTTTAATTATGCTAACCCTTTAGCAGCTCTTGCCCATTTTTCTTCATGAACCCAACCTGCATTGATAATTTTAATTAAATCAGTCAAGTTAAGACGTTTATCATTTTTCAAATTTTTACCCTTATCAACAAAAGTTGAATAAATCTTTGGATATGAGTCCTTTGGAATATGCTTAATGGATTGTTCAGATAATCTTTCACTTATTTTGTTCTCAGTTTGTTCTTTTGAAGTTGAAGGAGGAGATTTAAGCCATTTGGACCGACGAAACTCCCAGATCTGTTCTCCAATGTTGATGTTTTTATGTTGTACGTGATCAGAAGTAGTAGTTTTAGACGAAGAATCAGTCGAGTCATCATTTAATTCATTCAATTTTTTCAAATGATTTTCATACTCCATTCTCAATTTAACAACATTAACATCTGCAAACGAAAGTTCATCATCATCTTCTTCTTCATTATTATCATCATCGCTCATGTCATCATCACTTAAATTATCATCATCGAGGTCGGCTGACCTTGATATACTATCGGCACTTTGCCGTATGACATCTTGTAAACTATAATGCAAGGGACGT
Organism: Hyphopichia burtonii NRRL Y-1933; assembly: GCF_001661395.1. NCBI lineage: Eukaryota > Fungi > Ascomycota > Pichiomycetes > Serinales > Debaryomycetaceae > Hyphopichia > Hyphopichia burtonii. The sequence goes on from NW_017963728.1 coordinate 2,642,669, forward strand.
TGTTCGGTAGTATTTGTAACGGTGGTGCTAGTATCCATTGAAGAGGCCGGGTTATTGGGAATATGGGGTATACTGGGGGTATTTCTCAATTCTCGTTGATGAGCTCTATAGAGATTTTCAAGAGATTTATACTTTTTAAAATCTTGTAGGAATTTTTCTTCAGCAGGAGTGAATCCACGGTAACTTTTTGATAAACGATCTAAAGTATCATCCAGGTCACAATCAGTGAAAAGGTCATCAATATATTCGTCAGTAACGAAGACTTCTTCAGAAATGGACTTTAGTCTTAAAACAAACAAGTTCCACTCGATAGATATTTTTCTAAAAATAGATGATAGTCTCTTTTTAGAGCCGGAGGAAGACGTGGTGCTGGAACGGGTGATGTTATTAGTTGAAGATTTTGATATATTAGTAGATTTTGAGCTTGAGTTTCTCAAAATTGATTTTGGTTGGAAATATGGAGTAGATGCCGAAGTCGTTAATGAAGGTGCTGAGTTATTTATGGCGGTCACACCTGAACCAGGACTATGGAAAGCTGAACTATTCTTGTTCTTCGGAGGCCGTGGTTTCACCGATGTATCGTAAACCATGGATGCAAGTGGTTGTTAAAAGCAAGGTCAGGAGAAAATCAAATATGATAAAAATTTTCTGCTCTCTGGATATTGAGAGAAAACACAAAGAAGTAACAAAAGAAAAAAAAAAAAAAAAAAAAAAAAAAAAAAAAAAAAAAAAAAAAAAAAAAAAAAAAAAAAAAACCAATAAAAGAACAGTGTTCAACAGAAAAAAAGAGTTCTTTTGGAAAAAGGTACCGGTTTGGGGAAGTCAAGTCCAGAGGAGGGGGGCCACTAGAAACTTTAAATCAAAGACCGTAGCAAAGACCGTAGCAAAGTAAAAGGCCAAACTCGACTAGATTTAACTGAACGTAATCAAGTATTTTGTGATATCAATATTAGCAAGGTTGATTCTTTATCAACAGCAAGCGACAAGAACTACCGAGCTTAAAACACCGGCTGAGAAACAATAGTGCAAGAGAAGGCAAAAGGGCCAGAAATAACCAACAAAACTTAATCTAATGGAATTAGAGTAATCTTTTGGCAGACTTAGATGGTCAAAAATAGCATTCTACTCCACCGACAAAGAAGCTCTTCTGGATGAGTAGGGCGGTAAGCGGCAAGTATGTGACCAAGCTGCACGATAAGCCCTGGATTAGTCAAGTGTGTAGTTGAGATCCAGTAAGGTGGTAATTGTGGGGCGATAACTGCTCACAAGATGTTTAGGGAAACGGCGACTCGGACAACGTAGATAAGTTAAGTCAGCGACTGCGATGGTCGGACGAATACAAACGAAAGAAGGCTAAAGGAAGAACCACCTGTGGATGAACAAGAAGAAGAAGTAGTAGAAGTGTATTAGATTAGCCGCCCCATTAATTTTCAAGGTGTACATTTTGTATGCGCATAGATAAATATATTGAGATACAAATATACAATACAAACAAATTAATCTTTTGAAGGTTGTAAGTTGTCAAACTTTTGCTTTAGTTTTTTGTAGTAGTCGAGGTTGAACTGCCATCCTTTCTCTGTGAGTAAGTTATTTTCAATTAGTTTCAAGTCATTCTGTAATTCTTCTTCCACTAAATGTCGATACTTGTAATCTTTGAGATAGCTTCCGGATTGTTCCCATTTGATATCGAATACGCAATAGGAAAGCCTGGAATGGATTTGGTTTTTGTTTGATGGCAGCCACGATCTGGAGTTGATTCCGTTTTGGGTATAACCTTTGTAGTTGGGTAAGCCCGGTAATAGTAAGATACTGACATTCAAATCCCCGTTATAGATTTTCAACTCTTCATCATAGACCAAGTTTGGGGGTATTATTAAATCGTTTTGCTGCCAGGCTGCATTCCATTCACTCAAGTTTATATTGTTATCAAATAGACCCTGGTGGGCCAACACGGCTAGAAGATCCAGGTCATCCAGGTATATTCCTGAACCACCTCCCCATAATTGTCTCTTTACTTGGTGGACTTCTTCGAATTGCTCTCGAAATATCTTGATATATCTGTATGGAATTCGAACCTCAATCAAATGGTTGATGTACTCGTTATTCAACGGTGGAATAACCAGTATGTATTTGATGGTTAGATTCTGTCCTTCCTCCTCTACTCTATCTAGAAAATTTTGCTTGATTTCCTCTAACCGATTCAAATATTGCGGCTTCAACCCAATCAACGATTTCAATTGAATGTTCGACCAACTGGTGGTGCTATTGTATATAAGACCTCCGAGAAATTTGCGCTCCGGGAAATAAGTACTTAATATTTCAAGAATGGGTAATTTATCAAGTTGCACTTTATTTAGTCTTTTGGAAATTGTGTTCTTCTTGCTCCCAATAGCCTGGTGACGGTGGTGGTGGTGGTGATGGTGGTGGTTATGGTGTGGATGTCCGTGCACTTGAACTATATGTCCTCCCCGGTGAATGTGCAGGTGTTTACTGGTGGCATTACTTGGACGACGTGATCCATGGTGGTGATGATGGTGATGATGGTGGGCATGGGGTTGTGCTTGTTGTGATGGCTGCGTGTCGCCCGGTGACTTGGTGTCTAACGGTTTATTATCTCCAGTGTCCGCTAGCGAATCCAACTCATCGACTGATTGTTCTTGTTTCAGCTGTGGTGGTGATTGGAGCTGTTCACCTCCATTTCCTGCCTGTTGCTGTTCCGAAGTAGACGCATTCATTATTAACTCGATTCCAACCAATCACTATATATAATGGTAGACTCAATTGATAAGCTCTTCATGGAATTGATGTGATTTTTTTCTTCGAGGGAAAAAACTGAACTTGAAAAAACTGCCATCGTTCAATTGCGCTCCTTTACTTACCCCACGAACAATACACTACTTTGAACTCGTACGTCTTACTTTTCTAGTTAGCTATATATAATTGTATGAATGACTCACTGGTACGTCACTGAGTAACCACGTCTAGCAATTGATGTTTCATGTGTGGCTCTTTCTTCTCGGATCAGTCCCAGCACGTTCTCTTTGAAAACATCCATAATGAACCACCTGGTTGTTCTTATCAATACTCAAGACCGTGTACCCGAGCTTCTTATTACAAATCCCACATAATTGTCTTGCATTTTGAACCGGGTATCCTTCGCTTTGTTTGGTGAGTAGTTTATGTCGAGTTTTCTGGGATCCTACTTTGTATAATTGTTGTGCTAATCGACTATCGTGCAACAGTTCTTGAATATTTCGTAAATTTGCCTGTAAGAATATTGATAACTTGTTCATTGGGAATGAATTGGGCAATGAAGTCAAGATTCGTAAAATAGACATTTTAGATCCTTGCAGGATTAATAATTTTTCAATTTTATCTAAATTTTCATCATAATGAATCAATAGGTCTTCCATTAGTTTATGTAATAAGTTCTCTCCGGTGGTTTTGTTATGTGGTTGATAATAAATATCGGAACAATAGGTCATAGCAGCATCTAAATCATCTAATTGGTTGAATAACACATCAATCGATTTATCATGTTCTCCTAATCTTTTATAAATAAAAATTGTAAGCCTAAGATATCTGTCTTCACTGGTAGGAATGTTTTTAAGTACTGTCCACGGTTCATATGAAGTACTGGTTTCCAAAAAATTATATAATTTGGGATACCATTTATCAGCACCTTCTTTTAATTTCTTCAAATAAAGTAAACAAAGTCTAGTGTAAAATTTCAGATGCTGCTTGCCATCGAAAACATCACTTTCGAATAATAACCATTCTAAATACCTAATTGCTAACTCATCGCTTTTGATTACTGAGATAAAATAATCAAGCACTTTGGTATTATTATAACTTTCACACTCATACAGATCGTTCATGAAAAGAAGTTCCCCATGTTTAATGTCATCTGTTTCTTCAGTGATTACCCAATGGGCAAATTTGAAAATCAAGTCTAAATGTTCGTTCCCCAATTTATTAAGATATTGTATGGTCAAATCAACTCCGCCAATAAATCGATCAAATTCATGGTCGTCTTTTTTCTCTTCGTGGGCCAATTTGTATAACATTTCTAATGCATCTTTATGTAATTTTCTTCCAAAATAAAAGTCTAATAATTCTTTCAAAAAATTTTGCAGCTGGTCAGTGTGTTTATGTAAATCTGATAATAAACATTCATTCACAATTCTAGCATTACAATTATTATTTGGTAATCTTAAAAGTGGTCCCAACAACATTGGTTTCATATAATAATAACAAAGGAACAATGATGTATCAATTGTGGTGGCAATTTGACGGAGTTGTGAATTTAGCTGCTTCTTATCTTGAGCATTCTCTAATATTGGATAAATATCGACTGGATTGACTTTAACTCCTTTCCATTCCAAATCACGATTGTCTAAGAAATTGGCATGAATTCTTCTTTGGTCGGTGAGATATACAATCAAATTATTCAATGCTTTACTGAACTTACGCATATGCTGAGATTTGTGCTGTAAATTCATCTGTTGTTGCGGTTTAGATGAAGGTGATGAAGGTGTGCTAATTTTGCTATTGGCTTCATTCTCTGTTCCAGAATCAGTAGAATTATTGTGTTTATTACCTTCAATATCTGATACCAGTATTCTCTTCACAATGTTAGGTGAAATGGACCTTCCCGAGTCAACACTATTTATTGTCATGGCATCGTTAGGATTATATTTTTCTCCATTTAAAAAATCTGGAAATAAAGGAAGAATCTCATCATAAGGAATGAGCCATTCCGAACTTATATCAACAAGAGACTCGTGATATTTCGAGTATGACTCAAACAAAATCTTGGCCTTTGTAATGTAGAATGTTCGAATGTATAACAATTTATTTTTTTGATCTTCTTCCTTGTCATTTTCCAAAGAAACTAAACTAATGGCTTTTTCTAATCCAATCAACCTTAAATCATTCTTAGGATCTATTGTGTTCTTACTATGTGACCCCGCTCCCCTAATACTTAAGTATTGATGGATTTGATTCTTCAAATCTAAAACTTTAAATATCAATATATCAGTTCCTGATCCCATAATAAAATTATCAGAATCTATTGTAGTGAAAATGGAATTTGAATTAATTTGTTGATGAAATCTTTGAATTAAATCTCCTGTTTTTATATCGATTATATCGATTTTTTTGGGATAAATCAATACAAGATATAATGGTTTGATAAAAGATATGCGGATAGGTATTGTTGAAAACTTAATTGGACTTTGCTCAATTATGCATGGACTTCCATCCTTGGTAATCAAGGATACGACCTGCGTATCCTTGATGAGAAGAGTTTTATTTGAGCTGATATTAATGATCTGGGTTTGTGGGCCCGAGTAAGAAATACCAAAGTAGCTGAAAGAAGTGCTGTGATTAAAATTGTACAAGCTAGATTCATCAACTGGTAAAGATTTTAAACCAAATGTTTCAATATCTAGGAGAACAAAATCGTATACAGATGCAATTAAAATTTCTTGATTGGGTATAATACCAATAGCCTTGACTTTATCCTTAAGACTCAATTCCTTTATTTTATTAAAGTGAGTTATATTCCGTGATTTTTGGACCACATCATAAACCAAAACTTTCTTCTTTGCAGCAATAATAAACTTCTGTTGGTCACTTAGATACTCATATCCCACATATGATTTGGCTTCATCGAACATCATTATGGTGTGGATACGTCTTCCAACTGCTTCCACAATTCTAAGTACTCCAGCGCTTCCAATGGCCAAGATCGTCTTGCTGCTATCATTTGCAAGAGGCAACACTGATATGGAATCGATTGAGGATCCATTCTCGGTCACATTGCTAAATTTGGACTCTAATGAAAACAATTGTGAGTGGTTATTATCATTGAATAACCCTTTGACTTCATTGAATGATTTCTGTGGATTCAAACTCCTTTGAATTTTTCTATTAGCCTGACCGTTTCCTGCCAAATGAACGGAAAGATCACCGTTATAATAGCCCACATATAACTTGCTGTGAGCAAAATGTAGAGAGCTCACCTTCGAGCTCGAAGATGATATATCTAGCCTATTGAATGGCTTAATAATATCAATGTTCATGCTATGTCTATACTTTGCAATTGGTAATTTGTGAACTATTCCTCTCAATGTCTTAATTTTTTTCTATATATTTTTTTTTTTTTCATTTCTCCCTTCTCAAAGATTAATGACTTTTTTTTCGTTCAATACTTCTACAAAACGAAAGGTTGCAACTTGAAAGATCTATTAACCTGATACGTAAATTATACAGTAGTTAAGAAGCTTGTTACTCCAGAACAGTACTTAACCAAATCGTCTAGTTTTTCTTTATTATCTAATTCACTCCATTCTTGTAAAGCTTCTTGTAATCTTGTTTCATTAGGGAAATTTTGGACAACATCACCATGATTCTTTAAGAATAAGGAGAAAATAGCCTGGTAGATATCGTAGTTGGTGTTGGTATTTAAGCCTTGAGATAATGCTTCAATGAAGGTTGCCATTTCGGTTAATGGTGGGAAGGAATTCAAAGAGCGAACTTCGAGGTCAATGATGGAAGGAGAAGCGTTGACTAAGAAATTCAAAAAGTCAGTATAATCTCTCTTGTCACTGCCCTTTCTTAAAAGTTTTGTGAATTCGGACTCAAAATTATGACTGTCGCCATTTCTTAATTTGAGTAATCTACTTTCTGAATCATCTTCTTCATTAGTTGGATCATTATTAGAAACTTTACCTTCTGCCACTGATGCTCTGTCCCCAACTGCTTCACCTTTTAAAGATAAGAAGAATGGAGTTTGTTTTGCCTTTTTAGGAGCCTCACTTGGTTTATTACGTTGTTTGATTATATCTAAATGCAAAATGGTATTGTATTTGGTTCTTGAGCCCAACGATAAAGTCACCAAGGATTCATCTATTTGGTCAAGAGTGGTGTAAGTTTGGTTGATATCGAAGTCTTGTTCATCGGTATCTAGAGCACCATCCAATATGGTAGAGCCACCATCTCCTGAAGTGTTAGGTAATAAAATATTTGAGAACTCTTCTTCTTCAACGTGTCTAGTAGATATAGGTTTAAATTGAGCTCTATTAGTCCATAATGAAATCCCATTTCCTGAAACATGAGTGGTAGCTAACATATCACCAATTGGAGAAAACTTGACGGTAGTTGCAACATTAGGTAATCTTACCCCATCAATACATCCACCAGTAGGTAAATCCCAAGTTCTTAAGGTACCATCTAATGCAGCACTAACAATCCATCTACCATCAGGAGAAAAATCCATATCAGTAATACGGTTTGTATGACCGAAAAGAACTCTGACGACTTTTTGAGTAGTGACATCAATGGCCACTATTGTTAAATCATCTAAAGCACAAGCAATCAAGTCAGAAGACTTATGATAAATCATTGAAGTTATAGGAGCATCTAGTTGTAATTTACCTAAATATTTCAGACCAGAAAAATCATAAAACCCAACTATACCATCAAGACCACAACTTACCATTTTATGATTCATACCGTCCATAGCTAAGCCGGTGACAGCTTTCTTATGTAAGATATATTTTTTACGTAATAGACCGGATTGTAAATTAAAAGAACCAATACCACCATTTGAAGAACCTACTAAACCAAAGTTACCACAGTGAGAAACACAAACACTTTTAGCAAACCCACCATCAACGGTATTTAATTGATAACGACCGACTCTTTTATTTTTAGAATCCCAAGTTCTAGCAAAAGTTTCATCTTTATGGGCAGTAAGAACATTTTCCCATTCACCTTCACGAGCTTGAGAAGAAGCAATACTATTAATTTCTGGGAATTTTTCGTTTACACCAGCCACTGGACCACCTTTCCTCTTTTTATCATTATTTTTTTTACTTCTTTGTGAAAGTTCTTGAGCCTGAGCATCTTTTCTTAATGAAAAGGACCAAAATGTTTTATCTCTTGATGCTGATAAAACAAAGTGAGATTTTTCTTCATGAGGAAATTCAATAGCTACCGGAGGAGCAGAATGACCACCTCTAGATCTTAAATGACGGGGAGGAGACGAAATGGAAGAATTTGTCGTTGATAATGCTGGGTCGAAAACATACTCTTTCAAATGATTATCACCACCATTAGTTACCACTATCGGTTGACCATTTAAGAATTTTACATTAGCAACCCCACCATGAGCTTCTCTATGAGCATTTCTTAAGTTATGGACACGAGCTTTTCTTGCTAAATCGTAGAAGAATAAATCACCAGTGTTTAATCCAGCCACCAAATGGGGGGAGCCATCAGTTCTAAAAGAGATTGAAGTGACACGAGCACCAATATCTTGAGGAGAAGCCACGATTTTATTACCCAAGATTTTAGCCTTTTTAATATCGTAAATGAAAATATTACCAACCGCAGTACCAATAGCAATAATATCTAAAACTGGAGCTGCTTCTATTGAAGAGATATTTTCCATGAATTGTTGATCGGGAGATTTGAATAATAATTTCCCGGTACGAACATTAAACAAGTAAATACTTGAAGTGGTGGCCACCACGATTTTGTTTAAATAAGTTGCAGGATGAACCAAACCAATTATTTCACCATCTAATTGAACATTAATATTTTTCAAAGTAGTATATAACTCAGTTGGAAATTTTGAGTTATTTGGTTTTTTGAAAATGGAAATCTCTCCATTTGAAGAAGTGACAATGAGATACTCACCAAATATTAACATGTTATGAATGGTGGCATTTGCAGATTCACATTCTAACGTATGAACCAAACGGCCTCTTTTATATATACCAATTTTATTGGCATAGGCAGCGTATACATAATGGTAATGAGCAGCCAAACAAGTGATCTTGGAAGCGGTTTGTGATTGCGATACGAAAAGTAAGTGCAATGTTGCTGCATCATAGATTTGAAACGAACGTCCGACCGAAGTAACCATATAAAAAGTTGATCCTAGAGTCCCCAAAGCAAATGGGATTTCGTTGGAAACATTACCAAGAACCCGGAACGGACTGAAGATTTTGGATGGTCTCACTGTCTTCTTAGACACATTCTCGAGCTTTCTTCTTTTTTCTGCTTCAACCATATTTGTTTTGCTCTTGACGGTGTCTTGATGGTGATGAAGTCTGCTCTTCTTAAATTTTCAAATTTTGATTTTTTTTTTTTTTTTTTTTTTCAGTGCTTTCTTTCGAAATCCTGCACACAAACCCCATCCACTCATCTCGTTGATTCACTAAGCTAAACACTACCAGTACCTGAACCATAGATAGTGGAAACGGTGAACCTGAGTTTGCCTCTTCTTACGAAAACTCACCCTGAATACGAAGGCTTACGCTAACCCTTGCGAATACCACAACAGATCACAACACCCAATCCCTAACACCCGATCTTTAACACTTAAAAAGCATAGCGAAATTGTGCTAGGAATACATATGTAAATCTACATACCTGACAATGTATCTTCATGGAGCAGCCATTTGAAACCCAAGTGCCTTAACTAAGAACCACTTATAAATACCGAAAAAACGGTCAAAAGCAATGCAATCACTCAAAAACATATTCCTAATCTTTGTCAAAAACCTAATAACTACAAAATGAAACTAATTGGATGCTATTCACCTACGAAGTACCATATAAACTCTTTGTGAACTATCAGCACTGAGAACTACACCACTGTCTCTGTTTTAACTGTTGTTGTAGGGGACTTTGTAAACCTTTTTTTTTGCGAGATGCACCAATTCGGTAATGCAACAAATATTTTACTTCCGTCAAGTTTGAATGTTTATTACTATTAGAGTTGTTATGTAGGGTTACTATAGTTGTTATATAGGCTCATGGAGTTGTTATATAGGCTCATGGAGTTGTTATCTAGGATATCCATATGGGGCTGAGGTATGAAATTTCCATATGAGATTTCTTATATAAGTTATATAATGTGCTGGGGTGTAGCTTATCGGTGTAATCTGGTTATAGCTACCTCTGTGTAGGTGTATAGGCTTATATAATACTCTTAGTATGGTTAAACGCAAGAAGACATGTTAAAAAAAATTAAAGGTTAGTGAATATTCCCAATATATGGGAATTTTGAAAAAAAGTAGGAAAAGTTGCAATAAAATAGAAAAATATCAACCAAAACAAAAAAAGATTAAACAAACCAAAATTCCATTCCAGGTTTCACTTCGAATCAGTTCAACTAGTATGTTTTCAGTTTACACTATAAGTTTCCCCAGTTTGGTAAACTTCATAAATCGGTGTCTGGAGTTTATGAAGGAATTTTTTGCACTAAAAAAACAAAAAAAAAAAAGAAAAATTTGTGATGAGGAAATTGAAAAAAAATTATATGAGGACATAAGAAGAGAGCTTATTATTTAACTAGAGCAGAATGACTGAAGCAGTTGAAACCAAAAGGCCGCAAGACGCCCAGTTCGAAGTACCAGAAGCCAAAAAACAACATGTCGAAGAAAAACACGATCATTTTGCCAAAGGTATGGCTCCAATAAAGCCCGAATTCATCGTATCAGTAGATGTAAGCAAGTCTGCGTCTTATAACGACGATGAAGCAGAAACTGGAGAAAGAAATAACGATGATCATAAATCCAAGAGAAAGAATAAGAAGAAGGGCCAAAACAAAAACCGTGAAGTTAAACAAAATAAAGAAGAAATCAGATTATGCCCAGTATTGATTGATCCGGAAGATTCAAATGAATGTACTAAGGAAAAATGTCGTAACACTCATAATATCGAAGAGTATCTTGCTCAAAAACCTGAAGATAATGAAGGAACTTGTCCAGTTTTCGAAGCCATTGGTTATTGTCCATCTGGATTAAAATGTAGATGGTTAAAATCTCATTATAATCATGAAACCAAAAAATTAATTAAAGATTTAGATTTAATGACAAAATCAAAAGAATCAAATTATGAAGTCAATAAATTAAAACAAGAACTGAGATTTGCATTACAAAGAAATAGATATGAATTAGGAGTATCAAAAGAAATTATCAAAGAACTCGATATTCAAAAAAATATTACTGCTTCTCAAAACGGTGCATCAATGGGGGAAATTGATTCAAGCTCAACTCAAGATGAAACAAAAGAAAAAATGGCTTCTTATATTGAACAACCTTTTAAAATTTCTGAAAAGAAGAAATTGGATTTAAGAGGGGCTAAAATTGTCTCTCCCTTAACAACAGTTGGTAATTTACCTTATCGTCGTCTTATGAAGACTTTAGGTGCTGATGTTACTTACTGTGAAATGGCTTTAGCCACTCCTCTTATGCAAGGTACTAACGCTGAATGGGCTTTACCAAAAGCTCATGTTTCTGAATATCCTGGTTTTGGTATTCAAATTGCAACTAATCAATACTCTGCAAGTGCAAAAGTTGCAGAAATTATTTCAAGAGAAACAACTCATGTTTCTGAACTTAATTTAAATTCTGGTTGTCCAATTGATCTTTTGTATAAACAAGGTCAAGGTTCAGCTTTAATGGATCAACCAACTAAATTAGTTAGAATCTTGAAAAGTATGAATGCTTCTTCTGGTGATATTCCAGTTACTTTAAAAATAAGAACTGGTACTCGTGATAATAAAAATACCGCTAAAGCTTTAGTAGAAAGAGTTTTATCTGAAGGTGATACTGCAGCAATTACTTTACATGGTCGTTCAAGACAACAACGTTATACTAAACAAGCTAATTGGGATTATATTGGTGAAGTTGGTAAAGTTGTTCAAGATTGGAATAATAAAAAGGAGGATGATAAAGAACGTAGCGATATCCAAAGAACTAATTTTATTGGTAATGGTGATGTTTACAATTTTGAAGATTGGCATAATGCAGTCAATACTGATGGAATTGACTCAGTTATGGTTGCAAGAGGTGCTTTAATTAAACCCTGGATTTTTGAAGAAGTTGAAAGTCAACAATATTTAGATAAGTCTTCTAAAGAAAGATTAGAAATTTTGAGAAATTATTCTAATTTCGCTTTAGAACATTGGGGTTCTGATGAATATGGGGTTGCATTAGCTAGAAGATTTTTATGTGAATTTATGAGTTTTACTCACAGATATATCCCGGTTGGTATCTTAGAGAAATTACCAGCAAAATTAAATCAAAGACCTCCTCAATGGAAAGGTAGAGATGATTTAGAAACTTTATTAGGTTCTGATAATTATAAAGATTGGATTAAAATTAGTGAAATGTTCTTAGGTAAAGCTGGTGATAACTTCCAATTCATTCCTAAACATAAAAGTAATTCTTATGAATAATTTTACAGTGTATTTTAGTTATAGACATATATTTGGATACAAAAATTGAAAAATAAACTTCTAACGCATGTAAGAGGAAAGAAAGAGTCAGATTACTTTCTGGATTTGACACTTGAAGATGTAGCATCGTATTCATTGGATAAATGCTCAGCTTGTTCTTTCAAAATAGTTAAATCTTCATCTTTAGAGGCCAATTCTTTCTTTAAAGAGGCCAATTCTTGGGTGTCTTCTTCAGTGACAACCTTAGTTTTAGCATCTAAGTCTTCATTTGCTTTCAAGTTATCTAATTTATCTTTAGTAACAAGTAATTCAGCAACTAATGAATAAGTTCTGGTTAAAATCATGTGCAAGAATAAAGTAAAACCACACAAGTACATATTTCTTTGAGCATAAAATCTTCTAGCTTGAACTTCAGATCTATCATTCATTATACCACTGACTGGAGGCATATGTCCTTGTTGATTTGCTGGAGATGATGCATGCAATTCAGAAGTTACGGAATAGACACGATTTATGGAATCAATGAAAAGTACCAATACAAATCCAAAGATACATCGAATTGCAATAAGAACTTTTTCATTTTTGAATGGAGCAGAAGCTGTTGAGAGAACTTTTCTTCTTACAGTTCTTGGAAAGGGTAAAGATAAAATAGTGAAAAATGACATTTCGATGACTAGTAAGCCAAAGACTAAATTGTAATATAAAGCCATGGTTAATTGAGTGGTTTTGTTCCTTTAAACTGTATAATTTGATCAATTGTTTAAGTTAATACTAACTTAGAAACAGAAGAAAAGTAGTTAAGAGTCAATTGACTGAAAATAAGTATGAAATATGTTGAATTTCACCAAATGGCTTTGCGAAAGAATGAAATCGATCATATAAATTCAAACGACAGCAAGCTCGGATTATATGCACACCACTTTTCCTCCTTATTAGCAGCAACTCATTAACTACTGGTGTATGGGTGTCGTAGTACATTATACAGTTAGTTGATGGTACGATTGATTGAAATGCATTAAGAAGGTCAATTAGATTAGTATATAAAAGTTATAAGCCTATTGAAACTTTTAGAGTAAAGGTAACCAAAAAAGGTAAGGTGATCCAAAGGATCAAATACTGACAAATCAAACAAACTGCTAAACAGTCCATTTGTAAATGATCATCCAGATGGGGGTCAGTGTAGAATGCAGTGAAGTAAACAAGAGCAGTGGCGTTAGGTAAGCCGAATTCCAAAACACTAATGAATCTGACCAAGTGGTCGTCACCAAACCAACCACCTTTGTAAAAACCGGTGGTCAAGCCTACTCCAATGATTGGTAAGATGATTAATCTAGTGGCAGTGATGGCAAGGGCAGTTTTCCAAAAACCTGGAGGCATTGCACGAACTTTCAATCTTGAAATTGTAGCTCCCAATAGTAACAAACCCAAGGGAACTGAAGCATTACCAACATAAGAAGTTAAGTCGATTATGAATGATAATGGAGGTTGTTCATCGGGAGCAGGGTGAATATGGACTTGATTACTTGGAACAAATAAGGCTTTCAAAGGAGGAGCCATGGCAATGATAATTGAGATAATTAAGGATGCAGAATTAGGTGCTGCAAAGTTTTTCAACACTCTGATAGCGTGTCTTTTGAATTTAGCACCTTTTGTTTCAAGATGACTCGATTGTAAGCTCTGTGAATCATTTACCAAATCAATTGGTTCGATGCCAACGTCGCTGGTACCAGTGACGTTTTGTCTGACTTGATTGGTACGCAATCTTTCGAATTCAGAGTATTCATTAATAACGTCTTGAATGTCTTGAGATTTTTGAGTTCTCAAGTCAACTGCTCTTGAATTGACTGGGTTTAAAGAGTAATAATTAGTGTTTGAAGAAGTTTGACTATTACGACGACGGCTCGAAGTATGGGTTTGTGCTTGGGGTTGAGGTTGAGAACTATGAGAACTGATGGATTCCCCACTGTTCATGGAAATAGAAGATCTTGGGTTTGAATTATTCTTTAATAATTCATGTTGTCTTAAAAATGCTCGATGTTGACTATTTTCTAAATCATTAGCTGGAGGAGACTCTGTCTTTTCTATATTCACTGGATTGGGCTGTTGATTCAGTTCACTTGAGCTGATTGAAGTTTGCTCATCATCTTCTTCATTGGGGGTGGTGCTATTATTCTGATTTGATTCTTTTTCAGTTAAGGAAGAGTTTTGATTTTCGTCATCGTTATAATTTTCACCTTTAATTTCATCTCTGAAATCCCATTCAACCAACTGATATAATCCTAAACTAAATTGATAGAAAACTTGTGACGCCAAAAAGATACAAACATATGCAACTCCTTTATCACCTTCAGTAGCACTGAATATTCTTCCTCCCTTTGAAAGTGTTTGCATATAAGCAATGGGCAAATCACTAATATTAGGAAATAAGCCAACCGAAAGTAATCCACCTAACCATCTTTTAGGACAATTTGTTATCAACGATACAATATAAGCCAACATCAATCCTAACGAAAAAAGTAAAGTACCTTCAAAGAAAATGATCCCCAAATTTTTGATATCGGATGATTTCAAATTTGATACGATGTTATTGAAAATCAAACACGGCATAATGGCACTCACTATTGCATCCGATATATCTCGACATGTCGGCACGGATAAGATATTCCTTTTCGCCAAATAAAAACCTATTGCTATAATAAAGTAGATCTTGAAAATCGGCTTAACGGCCGCGTATATCACCATCCCTAGTGGGATTCCTCCTCCACTCATGATAATATATTAACAGAACTACTGACTTGGGGATAGAACAGTTCAACCTATAGACATTAGTCGCTGAAGGAACAGAATATACTGAAAGAAAGAAAGAAAGAAAGAAAGAAAGAAAGAAAGAAGGCACTTGACAGAATCCTGAGAAGACTGAAAAAAATGGAAAAAGAAAAAGGTTATTCTACGGAAAAAAAACAAACTGGGCCAACTGTTATCTGCAATATGGCTCTTCAGAGAGTGGACCATATAGTTGGTACCTCCAGATATAGCATCCATGTTGTATCCATGGAGCATTTATGAAGCAAGGATGAGGCAAGGCTGTACCGGCCCCAGCTGGAGCCAAGTAGGGGCCATCTCTGGAACCATCTCTGCAACATCTATGGAGATTGGTACCAGCACGAACGGAATCAAAGATAAAGCTTACTTCATTATAACAAATACTACCGTACAAACAAATAAAAGCCATATATTACACTGAAAGAGAAGACCGAAAGAAATAAATACCCAAAAGAAAAGAATACACGTTAACATAATTATTCAACCATTTGCGAAACTATATTGACGCAAGTAAGTGGTTTTTTGGCATTCATGGTACTATTATGAATGGCCACTACGGAAACAACTTCATCAACTTGGAAAATCAAGTTTGAATCACCATTATCATCAAGTTCGATTTCATCAAGTAGCATTTCCCAGTCTTCAATATCGTCAGCCGGTTCTTCTTGTTTGACCGATTCAGTTGAAAAAATCGATTCTGAAATCGACTTATCTGAGCCATCGTTACGGTCTTCAAACGAACTGGCATCAGTCAAGTCCGGTGAGTACAGCTTAAGTTTTGAATTCATCTGACTAATGTACTCACTGATTGCGTTATGCGATAATCTGGCTGGAGATCTTTGCGGAACTTTGATCTCTTCCACTGGAATCGATTGTTGCTGAATGATTATTTGGCTCATTCTTTCTTGTGCTGATTGCACCGGATCTTGGTAAAGCACGTAGTTTTCGTACTCTGTCATGAGATATATGTAAAACTAAATGTAAAGACTAAAGGGTCAAAAAAAGGGGGAAAAGGGAGTAATGCTACACAAAAAAGTTGCAACCCATGAACTGCCAACATCCTCTCTCATATATATACTCATCTCAGCAAGAGACAATCCGCTGGATAACCTTCTAAATGAGTTAATGCAAGGGATAATAAGTATGTCATTGAAATGGTTGTTTCCTTTGCGTTTCAAATTGTTTAAATCTGTTTCTTTCTTGCGTTCGTCCAAATTCGGAAGGTTGATTAATTGCAGCAGTGCAGCAACCCCTTCATTTATGTTTTTTTTNTGCAGCAACCCCTTCATTTATGTTTTTTTTTTTTCTTTTACACTGTTTTTTTCCTTTCTCTTAGATAAGATTCTCTGGTAACACTCTGATGACGCTATGAGCTTCAGCAGTAAGATTCTTTTTCCAAACCCTTCATCATAGCCATACACACAAGTACAGTATAAGGGCCAATTGTGTCTCGTACATCTTCAGTGAGAAAACCGATTGCTGGGGTCGAACCCGCACTGGGACAATTTTTTTATTTTCCGGAGGCTGGCTGATGGAAGATGATATATTTTTCACTATTGTGATTCTTAATCGGTAGAAGAGCCAATCGCCAGTAGATCGGATACAATGGCATCGATGAGGATGCCCGTCTAAGTAAGTTGAACGGTTGTAAGACCCTACATTTGCAAGAAAAGAAAAAGAGAGAATAAGTAAAGCACAATGTATTATATTACAGATTAATTTTTCGACTTCTTTTTTGGAGGTCTATCATCACCACCGCTTTCAGAATCACTTTCAGCGGGGGCATCCGAATCGAATTCTTCAGCCACGTCTGAATCAGAACCACTTTGGAAATCGCCATCATCTTCCAGTTCATCATCACCAGCACTACCCATATCAACATCGCCATCATCATCATCATCATCAGCTTCATTAATAGCTTTAGCCAACATTGCCTTAGCAACTTTTTCTTCGTTTTTAATTCTAAGACCTTTTGATTGACAGAAATTTTCAATTGATTCTTGTTCTTCACGATCAATACTACCAAAAATATGAGATTGATTATTACCTCTCAAGTTAATTTCTAAATCAAAAGTACGGGAAGCAGAAACACCAGTACCAGTTCTTGACATTGTTATGGAACTGACTTCCGAAAACGGAATATAAACTGTTGGTTTGGTGACAAATAAAAAGCATCTATCTAAAGGATATAAATAACCTTCAGAAGCTTTCAAAGAACAAGAAATACCTGGTTGTAAGAAACGAGAAGTAAAACTTCCAGGTGTAACCAATTTACGTTCAGTCAAACCTTTGAAACAATGAGACATAACTAAATGAGCTTGAGAATCATAGTTTTTCTTCAAACGATCTTTATATTTTGAATTATATTCTTCTTCAGAAACATTTAATTCTAATTCAATTTCTTCTTCACGAACAAATTGTAAAACTAAAAATGGATAACGGGTTTGACCTTGTCTTAAAGGAGGATCGATTTGTAAAACAATTAAATGATGTGATTCATCCGGTTTTGGTAATGAAAAAATCCTTTCAATTTGTTTATATTGAATTTTATAATCATATGTTTTACCACGTAATCTTAAAGAAGTTGGATACATATCAATATCGTAACGACCTCTTGGAGTTAAGAATAATACATCACTGAATGATACAATTGCTTCACCGGCAATTTGTCCAATATCAGCTTTATCTTTTAATTGTTCATAAAATACATTTGCAGCGTTAACTTCTTCTATTTCTTGCTTCATTTCTCCATCTTCTTCATCTTTAACCATATTCTCTGTTTCATTTTCAATAACTCCTGGTATATAAAATCTCATTTCAACAACTTCATCTCCTGTTTTTTGGCCATTATCTAAATTAAATTCAACTGCAACTTCGTTTTTACCAGTCAAATTTGAGTTACTGATATCATTATATGGTAATTCAAATGCTGGTTTATTGTTCACTTGGAAAATCAATTCATTTCTTGCCAAATCAGTTTTACCCCAATTCCATCCTCTTAAACTATGTTCTTTATGTTCTAAGGTAATATGAAAATTTCTTTGTAATTCTTGTTTCAACTTACTAAAATCTTCAACATCAAATCCATCTAACGAGATAACCCCTTGATTCTTGGTCTGCACCCTTAATTCGTATCCTCGACTACCACGAGACCATGCTGATGTCAATATTTCTTCCAGTGGTAATAAAAATGGAGCACTATTGGTATTTGCATTCACATTAGAACTAACTTTCCATCCAAGCCCACTATCGGCAATACGCATACGCCCATTAAAACGCGATTGATTAAGGTATATCTTCTCAAAGTCAGTATTAACCATCGTGTTTATCTGTTCTCTGATACTCTATGGCCTTTGCTTCCTCCTGGTGTCTTTTTCAATTTAGTGAAGAAAAAGTCTTCAACGCGTCCACCCCAGGAGAAACACCCGCACACCACATATAACACCCGCACACCAAAAATCCGATTGAGTCATTCTCGTTTTTGTTTCTTTTTCTTAGTGCAAATTCCAAAGATCGGAGGTTTTTCTCAAGTGAAAAATCATGAAAAAGATCGAATACTAGTACTACTGCCAATTACTTCTCTACATACAAAGATGGTTAAAGCGGGTGTTTTAGGAGCCACTGGTTCTGTTGGTCAACGTTTTATTCTTTTGTTGCAAGATCATCCAGATTTCGAACTTTATGCTTTAGGTGCATCTTCTCGTTCAGCTGGTAAAGAATATAAAGATGCAGTTACTTGGAAACAAACTGCTCTTTTACCAGACTTTGCTAAAGGTCTCCCAGTGGAAGAATGTAAGCCAGAAGGTAGATTTGCCGATGTTGATGTTGTTTTCTCTGGTTTAGATTCCGATGTTGCTGGTGAAGTTGAAAAAGCATTTGTTGATGCTGGGAAAATCGTTATTTCAAATGCTAAAAACTATAGAAGAACTCCTGATGTTCCATTGATTGTTCCAATTGTTAATCCTGAACATTTATCAGTTGTTGAAAAAAAAATCAAAGATGCTGCCGATCAAGGTAAACCAAAACCTGGTTTTGTTATTTGTATTTCAAATTGTTCAACTGCTGGTTTAGTTGCTCCATTAAAGCCTTTGGTTGAACAATTTGGTCCAATTGATGCTTTGACTGCTACCACTTTACAAGCCATTTCTGGTGCTGGGTTTTCTCCAGGGGTTCCCGGGATGGATGTTTTAGATAATATCATTCCTTATATTAGTGGTGAAGAAGATAAAATGGAATGGGAAACTAGAAAAATCTTGGGTAACATTAATAAAGAAGGTAATGAATTTGAACCTCTTAACGAAGATTCAATGAAAGTTAGTGCTCAATGTAATCGTGTCGCCGTTAGCGATGGTCATACTGAATGTATCTCTTTAAGATTTGCTAATAGACCTGCTCCTTCTTTAGATCAAGTTAAAAAAGCTTTATCTGATTACAAATGTGATGCTTTCAATTTAGGCTGTCACTCTGCTCCAAAACAAACCATCCATGTCTTGGAACAAGCCGATAGACCTCAACCAAGATTAGACAGAGATAGAGACGCCGGTTACGGGGTTTCTGTTGGTAGAGTTAGAGAAGACCCTGTATTGGATTTCAAAATGGTTGTTCTTTCTCACAACACCGTCATTGGTGCTGCTGGTGCAGGTATATTAATTGCCGAAATCTTAAAAGCCAAAAACGTTCTTTAAACGCTTTCAACTATATTATAAATATAATATTACATAATAAATCATATCAATATATAGAAACATATCTTTTTCATGTAGTCTTGTGACCATCGCAAAAGAAAAAAAAACGGTGGAGAAAAAAATTGCGGCAATCAAATCTTCGGAGTCTATTGATTCATCAAGATGAATGGCTTGATCGATGTTGGGTTGTTTGATCAAATAACAGATGATATCATCTACGAACATGTCTATGACCTTTACACCAACCACAAACCCCGAGATGACCAACACCTTGGCTACATAAATAAGTCAAAGACAACAATCAACATCAGCTGTGCTGATAACGACTTGACTATTAAACAGTCTTTAACTTCGCTTTCTTCTAATACCCAGGCATCTTCCACTGGATTTGTATGCTGGCAGACATCGTCGTTTCTAGTCGACTGGATACTCACCGATCCAAAATGTCCCTTCTATAAATCTTTTGCTGAAAAACAAGATTTATCGATATTGGAAATGGGTGCTGGAGTATCGGGGGTTGCAGTATCACTCCTCGGACCTAGGGTTAAAAACTACGTTGCCTCTGATCAAAAACATATCCTAAAGCTCTTGAAAGAGAATTTTTCAAATAATGTCCCCACGAATAAGTTTTCCAGCGAAACTATATCCACGGACAATTCAAATAAAACCCATCCTAAAATCGATATTATTGAGTACGACTGGGAACACCCCATGCAAGGCTTGTCCAACTATAATAATGTAAACGATCGTGTCCCCGATATGTTAATTGCTTGTGATACTATTTATAATGAATTTTTAATCCAGCCGTTCCTTGATGCGTGCCAACAATCAATGAACAACACAAATGGACTTCTTATTGGTATTCAGTTGCGAGACCAGTCAGTGATCGAACTGTTCCTCGAACAAACATTAGAATCTGGTCTTCAATTGCACTATATTCCTCCAGAATCTCTAAGTGAAGACTTGCTACTGGGTTTTGTAGTTTACTACATAATAAGACCCGTACACCCAATATAAATTTTCTCGAAATAACAAAACTAAAAAAAAAAAAAATCGTAGTTTAGACCTTCAACCTATAGACCAATTCGATTAAAACATTGCATTCTGTTCACCTTTGCGTATTTCTGTACAATCCCCTGCAAATAGAACATCTGATTATCTGAGGCGACAGGACTGGCCCATCCTCTATTTACTAATTCTTGCATCTGGCCATGTCCGTCTTCAGTGGGAATACGAACTTTCCTGGGGCTTTTTCTAATTCCCAATTCAAGATGAACAATAACACCAGCAACAACAATACCAGCAATAACAGTAATAATGGGAATAACGGGGTGTTTGGTAAAAACGGTTCCAATAACTTTGGTAAGCCTGGTAATCCAAATCAAAGAAAGAGAAAAGTCTTTATAAACAATCACAATTCAAATACTTCCAACAACAATCAGAACCATCAAAACAATAATCAGAATCATCAAAACAACAATAATAGATTTAATAATTATAATAATAACCCAAATCGAAATAATTCTAAACGAACCAATGATAAGAATCAAGATCGAAGAAAAAATACGAAAAAAAAGGACAAACTAAATGATAAAACTAATGATAAAAAAACTTTCTTGAATGGTTCGTTGAATGATAGCGTTTCTGCATTTGATCTGAACTCTCCAACTCCAGAGTCGCTAGAGACTCCAGCGAAAGTTTTACCTCGTCAGTCACAAGAACAACTACAGAATTTCAGTAATGAAGAAACCTCTTTGATTGGTCCTTTATTCAGTAATCCAGAATCATTAGGTTTCCAACGTAAAACACCTTCTCTGAAAAGGCCAATTCCACGATACATGCTTACGCAACCCCGTCAGCTTATAACTCCCCCATTCATCCAAAATCAATGGGATAAAGAAAATCAAGATAAAATGCGTAGCATGGAATCATCAAACAAAGATTTTCAAGGATTGTATGAAGAATTTCAAAAAATGAGAGAAACTGAAAGATCAAAGATGGAATCCTTAGGTCTTGTGGATGCAGAGAATATCAGTAAAGATTTGACTGACGCCATTGCATTTCAAGGTTCGTGTCTTGAAATGTGTCCGATTTTCGAAAGAGTTAGAAGACAATTAGAAAATAATGTAAAGGCATTGGAAAAAGATCCTCATACCAACAAAATATCTCCTACTAAAGCCATAAAGGCCTTTTCACGACCTGCTGCTGGTCAAGCTCCCCCTTTACCCTCTGAAGTTAGACCCCCTCATATTTTAAAACAAACTTTAGATCATATGGTCGATGAAATAGTTCCTCAGTTACCTGAAGCTCATTCATTCATCTGGGATAGAACAAGATCAATTCGACAAGACTTCACTTATCAAAACTTTTTCGGTCCTGAAGCAATTGATTGTAACGAGCGGATTGTGAGAATTCATTTGATTTCTTTACATATTATGGCTGGTGCAGATGTCGAATATTCCCAGCAACAGGAATTGGAACAATTTAATAAAGCTTTGCAAACATTGATTGAAATTTATCAGGATATTAGAAATCATGGAGGTAACGCTCCTAATGAACCTGAATTTAGAGCATACTACTTGCTCAGTCATTATAGAGACGCTGAAGTTGAAAGAGAAATACAAGAATTACCAGATTTTATTTTCAAGTCCCCTGAAGTTCAATTGGCACTCAAATTTAGAACAATCTTGTCACAAAATAACATTGTCGAAAGGGGTTTCCAAAATCCAATTGGTGCCCTCAACTTGTTCCTGGAATTCTTCAAACTTGTTTATAGTCCTGAAACTCCATTGTTGTTTGCTTGCTTGTTGGAGACTCATTTTAATGAGATTAGGTTTTATGCGTTGAAAGCAATGTCTAGATGTTATCATACTAGAGGTAAAGCATATCTAGCAGAATCATTAAAAGATATGTTAGGATTTGATTCAATTGAAGGCCTTGTAAAATTCATAGAATACTATGAAATCGATTCTTTGAATGATAACGGAGAATTACTCATTGATTTATTCAACAAAGATAAATTAAGCAATTACAAACTAAATTCAATTAATGAAAAACCTAGATTATCACAACCTTGCTCAAAACAGATTGATGACAAGATAATTGGTCCGTTGAAATCGTTCATCAATTGTGGAAAGCCAACCTACACATTGAACTTAAAAACTTCAAAAGATAGAGAAGTTATTCCAAGTAACCTACCAGCACAAAAGCCTACTTTCTCATCACAAGGTGCATTTGGTGGATTCTCCCAAGCGCCTGTTCAGCCTGGTGGTTCTAAAAGCTTATCTGATTTCCTTAGTTCTTCTGGTAGCACTCCGGGATTTGGTACTTCTCAAGCATTAGGTGCTCGTCAAGGGTTTGGCGCTTCTGCCCCTTCCCAACCAACTAACACTTTTGGAACTTCACAAACATTTGATGCTTCTAAAGTATCTAATAATACCAAACCTTTTGGTGCGTCTCAGGCACCTGCTGGTACTTCTACAACAAATGTTGGATCTCAAAGTCTGATTACCCCTAAACCAGGATTTTCTTCGACTGACAATGCACCAAAACTTTTCCCAAAGCCTCAAGCACCACTTGCTGAAAGTAAACAGGATTCTTTCAATTTTAAAAGTTTTGGCAACCCTTCCGTGGATAAGGCTAAACAACCTAATCCAGTCCAATCGGAAAAAGAATCATCTTCATCTTCACCAATCAACTTTAAACCCTCTTCAAGACCCAATGTGCCAGCTCAAGATCAACAACAGTTTCTGTTTAAACCGGCCATCGAATCCCATACCCAAAAGCAGGACCAACCATCTTTTAAGACGAACCCACCAACCATTCCTTCTCTCACAGAAAAACCAAAGAAAGATTTTATTCCTGAAAAACCAAAGCTCAAAGATCATAAGCATTTTGGCCAAGCCTTGGAAAAAGTATATAATGAGATTTTGCAATCTACGATTGATGATGAACTTTCCAAATTATTACCCAAATTGATGCGAATTGAAAACCGAAACCAAGAACGTAAGAAGATCATCAACTCATTCAGTAATGAATTATATCAAGCATTTATATCTGAGATTATTTACAACCAAACCTTAAAAGCACAAGCTACCAATTTTTATGAAACTAACCTTAAAAGATTTATTTTAAGAAGATTAAGTGATAAAGGAGAACAGTTGAAGGTGAAACATGAATTGAGACGTAAGAAATTAGACGAACTAAACAGTATTTCATTCAAGGTCCCCACATTGAAAAGACGATCTTCAAATGCTAGTTTGAGTTCATTAGGAAGTACAAAAATGAAGAAGAGACTTAATTTTACTGAAAATGAACCCAGTTTCAACCACATTAGTGAAAGACAAACCGAGGTTAGAAAGTTGTGGGAGCCTATCGACCTCTCACAGTTTCTCAAAACCTGTTCAAAACATATCAAGCTTAGTATTGACTCTTTTGTGGAGCTAAAATTTTTGCTTGTGATTGAGAATTGGACATCTCCTTATTCAAAATGGCTAAACACTAAGTTAATGCTAAAGATTAACAAAGAAAGAATGATCTATGAAAATAAGATAAGTGATGACAGGATGAGTATCAATTTACAAAGTTTACCACAAAACAATTATTTGAATAAAGATTTTTTCGGTAATACTGCTTTTATCTTGTTTGAAGCTGGATTTTTCAATGACGGCCAAATTAGCCAATATAATGGTGATCTTAGTTCGAAATTACAAAGGGACGAAACTATTTTGAATAAAATCATACAATTATGTTCCAGGTATGGTTATTATAAAGTTCAAATTCTTCTTGTTTTTTGGAATATTAGTAAATCCGACACTCCTGATGTTTCAAACCTTTTGAAAATCCCAGAACATAAAAACAACAGCGTTATTGAAGACATTATTGTCTGTGACATGACTGCCAAAGATCAAAACATTAATGGTATCTTACTTGAAGGGTTCAATAACTTGAGTGACGGTTTCACTGGAGACCTTACCCCGAGAGGAGCCAAGAAGAAAGAAAAGCTTCGTAAATTGAATGAAAACAAGAAACGTAAAATGTCAGAATCTCCTGCACCAGTCACCGACTCCATGGATGAACACCGAGCTAAAGAATCCGAGTATCTCAAGCGGGCTAAACACAACCGTCAATATGGATACTTGGCCAACCACATATCCAATGTTTCGAACTCTAGCATCAAGTCTCGAAATAATTCAATCAATGATTCCACATCCTTATATTTGAGTGCAATTAACAGGACTCAAAACAACTCATCTACCTTTTTAAACCTAAACTCGTCCATCGGGAACGATACCACTTTCAAAAAAGATTTGTCTATTCTTCCTTCATTCGGAGAAGGTGTTGGAATTATTGAAGAAAGCACTCCATTTGCATCACCCAAGGGAAAATCATTCACCAAACCAGCTCCTAAGAATATTTCAAATAACGTTGAAATCTTACGTAACTTGACTGCAAGCATTAAAGCCAAATATAAAAAGTGAGTTTCCTCACTCTTGTATAATAGTTGTATAATAATATTAATAAACATTACCACCCCTTAGGATACTTTGGTATCCTTTTAGATTATATTTTAATAAGAGAACTGTATTCAAATAAAGAATGGTATTAAATAAGAAAGTTGTATAGACTGCAAAGATTTGCGCATCCAACGAAAAGCTGTACCAAAGAACGAAAAAAAAAAAAAAATCGATCGCTATACCACTTTTATTCGAAAGTCCACCGAACTATGAAAGGTCGTATACCGCCGGGTCCTGATGCCAAGGCGTCCATTGCAAACACGCTTCAAGTATTTCTAAAGTTTCATATTAGAGACGTATCACTTTTTTTCGTTGAAATAGGCTGTAGAACAGCTCTTAACCAAGCACCAAGGTTATTCGTTTTATCCAAACTGGAGGAAAAACAATTGAAAAATCTTCAACACTTCACAGTGTATGTGCTGAAAATGTTGTCAGTGCTAGTAAAGTATGCCCCGGCCCGCCAATTATTCATAAATCCTGATAATCCCGAAGAAGAGTACGATATTCTAAGACAAATAGTTTTAGAATTCTCCCGGGTATTATTTCCAAGCAGCGAAGATTATCCTGATCTACACATCGAGGCTTCAGAAACTTATTTGAAGGAAAATTATGTACTGGATATGTTGATCAAACAGGACTTTGGCTACTCTCATTTTGATTTGACTGCTAAAGTGAGTCAGATGCCCTCGATCGATAAGTCCAGTGAAAAATTCAAGCATTGGAGTAAGAACGTCGATTGCAATTATTTCAGAGCATTAGATAAGTTATCGGATTTCACTCCGGACGAGAAACTCCAAATAAGGCTTCTTTACCATGGATTCAGAAAAACCTTGAGTATACTTGTTGATGAAAACGAGTCAAGACAGAGCATTGCTCAAGCAGCTTTGCTACTGAAGTCTTTTAACGACTTGTACAACGACCTTAGAGTCAGATTGAACGTGCATATAGAACACCATATTCCAGTACTATACAGAGATCCCTCATTACTGTAAACAAGGGCACTTACCACCAGGCCCATAATCAAATGGATTTGGACTCAAAATCAATTAGACCTGGATCCAAAATCAGATGCATTCGACCCAAAATCAATTAGATTTGGATTCAAATTCAAATAGATTTGGTTACCTTGTTTTTTTTTGCAGTAATTAGATATAGTAGCCACTACGTAGACATACTTGAGCAAAAGCTTCAGCTACGGCTCCAGCACAGCAACAGATGCAGCAAAAGCACCGGCCTGACTACCAGCCCGCGTCTTTCCCATCTTCATCAAAAGATACCCGTTAAAGACCATCTCCCTAAACTTAATATCGCTCAGCACAACCCTAGAAGTTTGGCTACAACCGCAAACATGCCAGGAAAACAACACCAGCTGTCCACCACCACACCAGCTACCCACACCCTTCGTTGCAGCCTGTACCCTCTCTTCATTCCCAGAGATATCACCAATTACATCGTTCAGCCCAAAGACAGGGTTTAATTAAACTCAAACCAGGGCCAGTGTGCAGGAATTTTTCAGTTCGGATTTTCAAAGGAAATTTCTCTTTCTGTTCGCTTTTTCAAACCAAAAAAAAAAGATAAACTTCACCAGATCGACAGAGAAGCACTTTTAAATTATCCAATACACCGATTTCCAAACCCGGCGGAAACATTCAGCACAGAGAAAGACGATTGCACAAGTAGTTTTTGAACCGACACAGCTGCTGATTCTTGCATTCCAATTTGTTCTATAATAAAATACCGATTTTCTTTTATCTGTTTCATTTTTTGAACTTGACAAAGCTCGTATTCTTCCTCCAGTTCCTTTGAAAGTTAATAGCATGGATTTACTAAAAGACGCCACCAAGAACTTGAACTTATATGAAGTCAAGGCATATGTTCGTAAAGCCCAAAACGTTGCTATGAACTTAACCGAGATGGAAGCCAAGGTTCGTGAGGCTACTAATAATGAACCTTGGGGATGTCCAACAACGGTTATGGCACAAATTGCTTCGGGTACTTATAATTATAGGGAAAGAGAAGAAATCATTGGATTCATTTTCCGTCGTTTCACCGAAAAGGCTGCTAATGAATGGAGACAAATATATAAATCTTTACAATTATTAGATTATTTGATTAAAAATGGATCAGAAAGAATTATTGACGATGTCAGAGCTAATATTTCTTTAATACAAATGTTGAAATCTTTCCATTACATTGATTCAAAGGGTAGAGATCAAGGTATCAACGTTAGAAATAGATCCAAAACTTTAATTGCGTTATTAAATGACGATTCTCTCATTAGATCGGAACGTAAAAAGGCTAGAGCTAATCAAAAAAAATTCGGTGGGGTCTCTTCTGCTGCTTTCGGTGGTGCCTCTTCTATTACCACTGGTCCTAATTATGATGATGGCGACTTTACTAACCGTGTTTATGGTGACGGTGGTGTTTATGGTGAAAGATACGATGATCCTGCTGCTGCTTATGAAAATGGTAATTCGAATGATAATTTCGAAGAGTATGACGTTGGTGGCTCTACTTCTTCTAGTAACTCCGCTGCTAAGCCAACAACTAGTACTTCGAGAGTCCATGGTACTTCTTCTAAACTGAAGGCTAAGGCTAAACCAACCACTGCTCCTGCTCAAACAGAACAACCTGATTTATTAGGTGACTTGGTTTCATTTGATGCTCCTTCATCGACTAATAATAATAGCTCGACCAAAGCTGCTGCACCAGCTGAAGATGACGATGATGACTTCGATGATTTCCAAGCAGCTCCTTCTCAACCTCAAAAACCAAACCTTTCTTCAAACTTATCAAACTTATACCAAACTCAACCTCAACCTCAAATTCAACAACAAAATTCCTTCGTTTCTCCTGCTCCTCAACAAAACTTATTCAGCACTTCATCTTCTACTCCAAATTATAACATCAATAGCACTCCTTCTAGTGGCCCAGCTAAATCAAACAATAATGATGCCTTTTCATCCTTGTTCTCTTCGGCTAAAACTAAAACTACTTCCAAATCTAGTGGTGCCTCTACTCCTGCTGCCAAACCAGCTCCTGTCTCCAAAACTGCCGACGACGACTTTTTCGGTGATTTCAGCTCAAACAACACTACCAAACCTGCCACTAACAATAATGCAAACGGTAATGGAACTGCTCAAACAAATAGTGGCGATATCGACTTATTAAGCTTCTAAGATGATTATCTCTCGTTCAAATAAGAAAATTTACAAATTCTTGAAAAAAAAAAAAAAAGTATAACTATTGAAAAATGCAAAAAAATAAAAGTACTCTTTATATCAATTTCAAGCCTATTCATCGTTTCCCATTATAACCTTCTGTATGCTTCTTTTTCTCTTGACCATTTAATTCTACTACTTTATTGTTTGTTTGTCTTTTTAACTGTTTCATTACTATTACTTTTGAATTTTACATCATAACCGGAGGCGATATCATTTCTTCGTTTGTATTCGAATTACATTTACTTCAATTGTAACTATCTGGTTAAGTTTAGTGTAGTGTAGTATTTGAACCAATCTTACGTTGCCAAAATCGTTTTTTTTTTTTTTTGTAATGAGAAGCTTTTCGAAGTCTGTTAAAACTGGAGTTTTTTTTTTTCTTTGCTGAAGCAATTCCTTCTACTTTTCATTATAATTACAGCAATTGTCAATATGTTCAAAGCCAATACCAGATTATTCTCTACCAGTGCCAGAAACTTAGGTACCAAAGTTTTCTTTACCCCATCAATTAACGGGGTTAAACAATCTCCAATCAAATTTGAATTGTATGATGATATTGTTCCAAAAACTGCTGAAAATTTCAGAGCTTTATGTACTGGAGAAAAAGGTTTTGGTTATGCTAATTCCATCTTCCATAGAGTAATCCCACAATTCATGTTACAAGGTGGTGATTTTGAAACCGGTAAAGGTTACGGTGGTAAATCTATCTACGGTAAGAATTTCCCAGATGAAAACTTCAAGATCCCACATAACAAGCCAGGTTTATTGTCTATGGCTAATGCTGGTCCAAACACCAATGGATCTCAATTCTTCATCACCACTGTTCCATGTCCATGGTTAGATGGTAAACATGTTGTTTTCGGTGAAGTTATTGAAGGTATTGAAACCGTTAAAAAGATTGAAAACGAAGGCTCCGGTTCTGGTCAAACCAGATCTGCCATTGTTATTGAAGAATCCGGTGAAGTATAAACTAACTATATAATATTGTAAATAAACGCTACAAATTTTTCGTACGATGAATATAATATGCATTGGTAATTGTATAAATAGGAAAAGAAAGGGAAAGGATTAAGAAGATAAGAACATAAAATGAATAAATTAGCGACCAAAAGATGGAGGTGATCTAAATTTTATAATTTTTTTTTTATTTTTCTTTTTTAATTTTCAATCAAAAGAAGTCTGAAATTTAGTTAATGTTTACATCTATGGTACAGGGTTATCAAACCAAATAATGATACTTAGTCAAAACATCAACCAAATAAAGAAACCAATAATAAATAAATAAATGAGTGAATTTTAATCACTTAAATTTTCAAATTTGGATGAAGTTCTTCTTTTGGAAGTAAATCTTTTGGTAATTTTTTCTTTAATTCAGCTAATTTATCGTAGTCACCAGCCAAAATTCTTGCAACAACCAAATCGTCTCTGTCTCTAATTTCTCTACTTGATTTACCTTCATTACTTAAGAATTCCTTGGCCTTTTCGGTATCACCATGGAAATATTCTTCCATTGCTCTTAATCTTAATTCTTTTTCAGCCCAGTCAGGACCATCAGTAGCTCTTCTCTTCATTTGAGTAGTATATTTAGAATAGGCAACGTAAACGAAAACTGGTAATACGATATAAAAATATGAAAATTCCCAACCTTCAGCTTTTTCAGTTTCACGAATAACTTTCCATTTTAATTCACCAGTTACTTCATCTTTATAAGGAATTTTATCGATAATTTTACCAGCATCTTTAGTTACAAATTGAAAGTTTTTCAAGTCTTGAGTATTATCTTTGTATAAGTTTAATTGATCTCTTGGAATGCCTGGTAATATAAAATTCCATTCTGAATGATTACGTTTATAATATAAGTTTTGTAATTCAGCAATAGTTTTGAATTCTTCATCACTTGGAACTCTTGGAGTACCGTCTGGATTACTATAGATCTTCGTGACAGATGGTAAAGAATCCAATTTAGAACGAATATCTTGTTCTATTTGATAGTTAAACTTTCCTGGTCTATATTTGAAAAGACTATTGAACGGTAATTTAAATGAAAATTTCATCTTATATGAGGAGCTTAGTTTACTGAAATAATGGCCAACACGGTTTCAAATTATCCACACAATTTCTTCTTACTCAACAGCAACGATACTCTATTTCAATCAAGTTAATAAAGTCTTCTTTCAGAGTACACTAAGTATCGTCTTCGGAGTATTGAAAAAAACAAGTCCATACATTTTTTTTCTGTTGGATTTGGTAATATAAATTTCGAATAAATTTTATTGGTGGAAGATTTTGAGTGCAGCTGCTCAAACCGCAAAACCGGTACACCATAGTCTTTACTTTATATACCCAATATCTATGTATATTACACTATATTATACGCCTACAACCGTCTAATCGATAGCCAGAGATTACTTCTTGGAGGTTGAGAACCCACTGAACCCCATGAGGTTCGAGATGTCACTCGAAGGTTCTGGCTCCACCGGGGTTCTCTTTCGTTTCTTCAAATTCTGTCTTTTGAGTCTTCTCTTTTCCAACTGTTTCTGTTCAAATGCTTTTCTTTTGTTAATTCGATCTTGGATTGATACTACAGAGCCAGGGTCCTGTTTTGCTCGGATCAGCTGTGCTACTAGTTTTTCAATGGTTGCAATCACCTCTTCAACTGAAGCACGTCGTATACCACCTTCGAGCAACTCGGTCTCTTCCTCTTCTCCGTCTTTCTTTAGCGACTTGGCCAACTGCTGGGACCTGCCAATGTGCTGCGGAGAGTTGACGTGGTCAATAAGTGCTAAGTTGTCTCTAAAGGACAAATCACAGACCGGACAGAAAAACCCAAACCGTTTATCCTTACCGTAAGACTTTGTATTGAGTGGGTTGATCAAGGTGTGTTTGTTCACGGCCCCGATTGACTCGTTCAAAAGATTGGATCGATGTTGTAGATATGACGTTGGTTTATCTTGATTGATGGCCATCGCTTCGTTGTTGGACGGCTCCACAGCTTTGGGTTTGCCCCCCTGCTTTGCTTCCCGGGCATACGCTTCCACGTCCCAGGTCTTCCGTCCGTACTGATCCACAGATACCTTAGGGTTATCTTCTGACATGGTAATGTCGGTAAAGTTAGTAAAGTTGGTAAAGAAAGAGTATTGAATTTTCAGTTTATTTTTCTTTTGTAACGCGTAGTGATAAAATGGCTCTTTATCAAAGAGATCAAGAATGCCCCGTTCGATAATCAGTTTGGTGAAGGAAGGCTCCAGATCTTTGGGTTCCAAAGTCAGCAAACCTGGAACCAAGGTTAGCCCGAGCTTGGATGGTAAAACTGTCGAAAGAATCAATAATCAGGTGAAGACTGAAAATTTCAAATTCAGATGGAGAGTTCACGGAACCCATATTATAACCAATGTGCCGCAGGTGTTGGATCTTTCAAAGTATGCTGATGAAAGAATGGGTATAAAGATAGCTGCCTTTGATTTGGATGATACTTTGGTGAGGACCAAGTCACCGATGAAGTTTGCAAGAGATTCTAATGATTGGAAATGGTGGAGTCAACCAGACGCCGAATCCAAAGTTCCAGAGACATTGATCAGACTAAACAAGGAGAAGTATATCATAGTGATATTTACCAACCAGGGAGCAGTTGTTGCCAATAACGACGAGCCAAAGAGTAAATCGTACGCAAAGCTCTGTGGCAGGGTAGAGAATATTATTGCATCGCTAAATGGCGAAAGTGAAGAGAAATTTGAAGTGTTAGTATTTGCATCACCGAAAAGACCTGGCGGTAAAAGGAAGAAGCCAACGGGTAATGTAAGTTCCGAAGAAGACCATGACTTCAGTAGAAAACCGAATGTTGGTATGTGGGAACATATGGTTAGGTATTTGAAAGAGCAAAACGAACGAGTTGAAGTATCAATCCAAAATAGTTTTTACGTGGGAGATGCAGCAGGCAGAGGCTCTGATCATCTGGACAGTGATTTAAAATACGCAGAAAACCTTGGGCTAAATTTCAAACTTCCTGAAGATATATTTATTTAGGTCTATTTAAACTATAAATCTTCTAAAACTATTTCTTGAAGTTTATCGTCCATTTCATCATGGTTTAAATCAATGTAACGGTTCTTATTAACAACGTCGAAATAACCAATAACATTTTTTATTAATCTTTGTTCATTTTCAGTTTTAGATTTCGATAACTCATTATTAATATCATATCTTAATACTAAACATTTAGTAATATCAGAAATGGTATTTTCAAATCTAATTGCTTCATCGGCATTTTGAGGATAATTCTTAATGACAAAATTAGTATCAAAAGTACCTTTACGAGTATTCATATATAAATTGATTTCTTGCTTTATTAATGCAGTGATTAATCCTTTAACCAATGGTTTATTCAATGCTCTCAAATCTTGTAATAATATCGAATATTTTGCGGTTGGGTCATCAATCTCTTGTTCAACCAATTGTTTTGGATCAATGACCTTTACTTCTTTATCCTTGGGTAATTTTGAAACAATCTTATCGATTGATTCGTCTTGATGAACAAATGGTACTACATAAAAGTTGTATTTTTCCAGTAACTCTCCATGTATGAGTTTCGAACGTCTTTTCAACCCGGTTGCCTCCTCATACTCTTTATATTCTTTTTCAGTAAATGATGTTTGTGGTTTCTTATTATCGACTTTTCTAGTTGCAGCTACCAAAAGACCACTGGAAAAGATAAACAAGTAGAAAAAATAACGGAATCTGGTTCCTTGATCTTGTTTTTGCCACTTGGGTCCTTGTTTATTAGAAATTGGTCCATTAGACTTTGGTCCATTAGACTTTGGTCCATCAGAATTTGGTCCATCAGAATTTGGTCCATCAGAATTTGGTGCATTAGATGGGGTCGAATAGAATCTACTCCTGGTGAATTGAGGTGCAAGTCTGGAGGCAGGTCTAACCTGACGACCACACGAGATGGTTCTATTGAAAAGGCTTCTGTACATGGTGAATTCGATGCTTGAAAGAAGAGTAGCAGTCATCCAATCGATGGTTCCATAGTTATTTATTGCTGAGCAAGTCGATATCCGGGGGTGCCGGGGATTGTAAATCACGTGACCCCCGAGTTTCGAGGTTTTTCATTTTTTTTTTTTTTTTTGTCTTCGTTCAAAAAAAAGTGAAAAATTCCAATTTTCTAAAGATCAAACGATAACTACAATTCATACCAACATATATACAAGCCCAGGATGTCTTTGGTGAAGCTTGCTAATTTCTGCTGTCACATAAAGAACTGCACCAACGTGAATATTACCAGGACCTCGGTGCCATTCAACCGTGGACATTTACAACTTGCTTTCCAATTATATAGGGAAGGATTCATTTCATCGATACAAAAGGGATCAACCAGTGGACCGGATAAAAAC
The DNA here is from genome assembly GCF_001661395.1 of Hyphopichia burtonii NRRL Y-1933. Classification (NCBI taxonomy): domain Eukaryota; kingdom Fungi; phylum Ascomycota; class Pichiomycetes; order Serinales; family Debaryomycetaceae; genus Hyphopichia; species Hyphopichia burtonii. The sequence goes on from NW_017963728.1 coordinate 2,676,566, forward strand.
CCTGTGGAAGTGACCCCTGATAATATATCATCTAGAAGATTGTGGTTGGATTTAAAGTATAGAAACAATGAACCAGTTATACGTGAATTCAGTTTAATTTCGACACCAGGACGTAAAGCCCATTTAACTGATGTTGAAGTAAAAGCATTAGCATCAGGGTTACAAGTTAGATTCATCAAACCATTACAACCATCTGAATGTTTATTTATTCAAAACAAAAAGAAGGAAATATTGGAAATTCAAGAAGCTGCTAAAAGGGATGAACTGGGGTTAGCATTATGTCGTATTAGATAATGGTCATTTATAAGTAAATAGTTAAGTTTACAAGTTGTATATAGCATATTGTTCATTTTATAATATATTTTAATTCGTTATATTGCCACTTTAGTTACGTGATTTGAACCATTCCAATTAGTCATATCAACTTGCCAGCCTTTCCAAAGCATTAATCTTTCTCTAAAATCGACTGTGCTTTCAAAGCTCTTGAAATTCTGTTGAGACAAGGATGCATAGTCATTGGATGTAATGATTGGTTTTGCTGGTTTCACCGGTGATGCAACTGTATTTGGTAGTTGTGATTGGCTTATTGGGGTTGACACACCAGACGTTTTCAATGATTTTATTTCTTCTTCTAATTCTTGAATCTTGTCTTTTAAATCCATTCTACCTAATTTCAAATCGGTATTTTCATCTCGAAGCTTTTTAATGGTTTTGTCTTGTTGTTCTATAGTCGATTTAAGTTGAGTAATTTCACTTGAATCTGTTGAGTGGTCCTTAGTTTCAATGGTTTCACCACCTTCAACCTCAACATCTTTAGGTTCAGGCACTTCGGCCTCAGGTTCAGGCAGTTTGACCTCAGGTTCAGGCAGTTTGACCTCAGGTTCAGGCAGTTTGGCCTTAGGTTCAGGCACTTCGGCCTCAGGATCAGGCAGTTTGGCCTCAGGTTCTGACTCTTTAGCCTCCGGTTCTTTTGGCTTGGACTCAGATTCATTTGACTCTTCAGTTTCCGGTTCTTTCACCTTTGCCTCCAGTTCAGCTGGCTCTTTTTCATCATCGTTCTCTTCATCATCTTTTGACTTCTTAGACTTCTTTTTACCCTTCTTTTTCTTTTTTTTCATATCCTCGAATTTCTTACGGGCTATTTCAAGACGTTCTTCTTTGGTAAGATCCTTACCATCTTCACCCACTTCAGCGTCTAATTGATGAGAGAGCTGTTCCTCAGTATCCTTGTTTTCGGCCATTCTAACTTGAATGAAAAGAAGTAGATACAACCGTTTTGTTGATTTGTTTCAACGTTGATGTCCCAGCCCAAAACCCATACACCAGAAAGTTTTGAGGTCACGTGAACGTTTATATGTACGATTTTTTTTACATAATTATTTTTTTCACATTAGCCTTTCATACTATAAATATAGGTCTACTAATTCGCCAAAGATAAACGAAGACCTTCGTGTATTATCATTGTAGAGGATATTCTGATGTTGTCGTACCTGCGGAAAGAGATGATAAAGACGGAATTTGTCATCAAGCGAAAAGGTGCGGACGTGAGGCTATATAAACCCCCTAGCAGATCGAATGCTGAAAATTTGCAATAAGATTTAGTAATTGAAACATGTTAACCAGGCCAACACCACTGAGAAAAGGTACTGACATTGAGCTTCAAACGACCCAGGTTCCCGAGGCAGGGCCTTCTGTTTTCCCGGAACAACAGGTTAATCAGCGTCTTCGTAATCGATTTAATACTAGCGATGGAGCAGAAGATGAAGAAGATGGAAATAGTGGTCGATCTTTGATGTATAAGAATGAAGAGAATCAAGAACAGTTCCCAGACGGGGGTAAAGAAGCATATATGGTTTTATTTGGATCATTTTTTGGATTAATTGTTGATTTTGGAATTGCCAACAGTATGGGAGCGTTGGAATCATATGTATCAACCCATCAATTACAAGATATTGAATCAAGTCGAGTATCCTGGGTATTTTCAATTCACTTGGGTGTAATGTACTTAGGAGGAATCATATTTGGAGAGTTTTTCGATAAATACGGAGCGAAGATGCCTCTTATATTAGGGACTTTATTAATTTTCACTGGATTGATTTTAACTAGTGAATGTAAAGAATTGTATCAATTTATATTGCTGTTTAGTGTGATTACAGCAATTGGTACATCGATGTCAATGCATCCATTGATTGGAAGTTTATCACATTGGTTTTTGAAAAAAAGAGCATTTGTCATCAGTTTTGCAACTTGTGGAGGATTAGTTGGATCAAGTATCTTCCCAGTGATGTTACAAAGATTGTACGATCAAGTTGGATTTAAATGGGCGATTAAATTCTTAGCGTTCATTGGATTAATCTGTATGTGTATTTCAGTTTTCTTTGTTAAAGGACGAGAATTAATGAAAAAGGAAGATTCTGCAAATGAAGAACTTGCTACATCTTTTCAAAATGATAATTTTTTTAGGAAAACTGTTGAGTTTTCATTATTGAAAAATCTTAAATTTGTCACTTTAACATTCAGTGTTTTTTTAGCAGAAATTATATCAATGTCTACCTTAACTTATTTATCTTCATATGCCATTAATCATAACATTAATGAACTGAAAAGTTATTTATTGATCACCATAGTCAATGTCAGTGGGATTCCGGGTCGGATTGTTTCAGGGTACCTTGCTGATTCTTACGGCCGCTTCAACATAATGATTGTTACTTGTGTTTTCACTACCATATTCATCTTTACTATCTGGTTACCGGCTGGGTCTAACTTAGCTTTATTATATGTCTTCCTGGTACTTTTCGGAGTCAGCTCCTCGGCAGTTCTTTCACTTATTGGTGCTTCAGTATCACAAATTTGTTCCTCTACTAATTTTGGTGCCTGGTATGGTAAATTATACTTTTATTTATCGTTCTTGTCTATATTGGGGATTTTCGTATCTTCCTTAATCATTGGGCTGGGAACCAAATCCGACTACCGAAACTTCATTCTATTCGAAGGCTGTCTATCAGCAGGGAGTGTTTTTGCCTGGCTTATTGCCAGACATGTTAATGTTGGTTTAAGCCTATGCAAATTTTAATGTTGCAACCTCCGTACATCTTGCTTCCCCATTGTCCTCTAATTTTCACTTACTCTAATTTTATGTATTCCAATTAACAATACGCTGTTTAACAATATCTAATACATACGATGTCAATACATACGATGCCAATACATGCCACACAATTGAACCAACGACATCTCGTACTTTGGTGTCTGTAATAACAAAACCAGACTTTGACGTTGTCTTACTTTTCTTTTTTCTCAAAATTTTTTCCATCAACGTTCATCGCACCCTGGTGGTTGCAATATTTCTCTACTGACAGTTACTAAACAGGCCTGTCATACCACCACCAGACCATTTGGATAGTCAACCTACTGGCAATACACAACCACGTCCACTGTAACAAACCATTTGCCGTACGTAGAGCTTGCATATTCCATCAAAATTAATTGGAATTAATTAAAATTAACTTACTACTATAGTAGTTATTACAGTTTCAGTGAGACAAACGGCAGAACAAAGAAACTTTAAATTAATTATAACCACTATACTGGAAATTAAATATAGGTATATATATATATATATATATCAGTTTCTTTGTTTTACTGACTTATCAATCATCAACACATTAATAATCATCGATCATCATTAATCATCATCGATCATCATTAATTATCGTTAATCATCATTACTTATCGTTAATCATCATTAATCATCGTTAATACATAATGGACGAATCTATAGTACAACAATTTCTTCTGAAAAGAGAAACCTGTGAACCAGATAACGATTACGATGGTCGTATGGGAGTCCGTATTTCTGCTGTTTTCGTTATATTGGCATCCTCTGCCATTGGTACCTTTTTACCATTATTGAGTTCTCGTTATTCTTTTATTCGTATGCCATCGTGGGTATTTTTCATTGCTAAATATTTTGGTTCTGGGGTTATTGTAGCCACCGCTTTCATTCATTTATTAGAACCTGCTAGTGATAGTTTGGGTGACGAATGTTTGGGAGGTACTTTTGCTGAATATCCTTGGGCTTTTGGTATTGCGTTGATGACTTTGTTTGCGCTTTTCTTTTTTGAAATCTGTGCTTTCCAATGGGTTGAACGTAAAATTGAAACAGAATCGGGAGATGCTCAAGGTCATAGTCATTCGCATTTTGGTAACGCTGACTTGTATACTAAAAAATTGGAAGATGAAGAAGAAGAAACTGATTCAAATAAAGAAGTTAAAAAAGAAAATCCTTATCCAAAACATTTTCAACATGCTCATGAACATCAAGATCCTGAATTAATTGGTACTCCGTTAGAAGATCAAGATAAAGAATCTTATTATGGTCAATTATTATCAGTCTTTGTCTTGGAATTCGGGGTTATCTTCCATTCTGTCTTTGTTGGTTTATCTTTATCAGTTTCCGGTGACGAATTCATCTCCTTATATATTGTTCTTGTTTTCCATCAAATGTTCGAAGGTTTGGGTCTTGGTACCAGAATCGCTTTAACTAACTGGTCTAAATCAAAACGTTACACTCCTTGGGCCTTGGCTCTTGCTTATACTTTCACCACTCCAATTGCAATTGCCATTGGTTTAGGTGTTAGAACCACTTATGCTCCTGGTTCTCGTAGAGCCTTAATCACCAACGGGGTTTTCGATTCCATTTCTGCCGGGATTTTATTCTATGCCGGTATTGTCGAATTAATGGCCCATGAATTCTTATACTCTGGTGAATTTAAGGGTAAAGATGGTTTCAAAAAATCTTTATTGGCCTTTTTCACTTTATGTTGGGGTGCTGGTTTGATGGCTTTACTTGGTAAATGGGCCTGATCTATTTATTTCATTTCTTTCACTTCATCTATTCTAATTCTCTTTTTGTAATTTATAGACCTTAATTTAAATCCTTATATTTCAATAGATTATGTACTGTAACTTATCCTTTTAGTATTTTCACAGGGATGTACGGAGGTGAGACCCCGGTATGACTAACCTTTATATTCCTACATCGGAATTTGAAGATCAATTTTTATTAATTGTAAATAACTACTTCTATTCTGTCAATCAGAATGACAAACACGGCTAAGACTTATACCAGAGTTTCCTCTGCTTGTAAACGATGTCGATCTATGAAATTGAAATGTACTGAAAAGAAACCTTGTTCAAGATGCGAATCCCATAATATAGATTGTCAATACGTTAAACCAGATATTGATTTAAATTTTACTCCTACCCATTATACCAGATCTCAAATTGAAAACGTGGTTTTATCACCTTCCAACGGTCTGTTGAAGAAAAGAAAGTTATCCAATCGAGATAATTTCCAAAATGATTATAGAAAACATTCTACATCATCCTCTGATTTAATCCATCCAAATGAAATCGAGCCTCCTTCAAATCAAGCCCTATTACAATATGTCCCCTTCAGTGCCAGTCATAAACCTCAGATAAGACAGGGTGCCAGTCTAAAATGCCTGGATGCGGTATTATTGAATTTATGCTATTCAAATTCGGGAATCTCAAATAGTAACGACTTTAAAATTCCAAGAGGTCAACATTATGGATGGAATATGTCTGGAGTTGCCTATATAAAGACTCCACCGTACCCGCCGCTCCCCAGTGTCAATTTGGATAACCATCATCTTACCTTGCTAAACATATTTATTGAAGAAGTCAATTCGCTATACTCTATATTGTCGAGAGATTTTCTAGATTATTTAAAAATAAGTGGACCTCCTCAATCGATTAATATAGAAAAATTGAATTCAGAAAATACCAATAAAAGAGTGTTACTATCTGCTTTAACCCATTTAATCTACGCAATCAGTATTAGACATCAAGAATTTTGTAAAATTGATTCATTAGATGCCAATTTTATCGATATTGAAATTATTTGTTTTGAGTATGCTTATCAGGTGCTTTCTTCATTTTCATTCAGTTACACTTCGGTTGATATTGTGAGAGGCTGGTTGTTAATCACTCTTTATTTAAGAATGACTAATCGCCAAAAAAGCGTCCAGTACGCTTTAGGCCAAGCCAATCTAACTGCTAAAGCCATGGGGATGAATTTGAAAAAAATTAATGAAAGATTAGGTTCGGATGAGTTTTCGGTGTTTTGGAGCTTGTACATATTTGATAATTTGTACTCGGTCCAATTAAGAGTGTCAGTTTTTTGGTCCCATGATCAAATTAAAATTCCTTTCCCAAATACTTATACTGAAAATTATAAACGTCCAGGTTTTAGTTTCATTTCTTTTGTAATGCTACGTATAAGTTGTTTAGCTCATCGAGTAATAGTGTTCAGAGAAAAAATCGATCCTGATTTTGAAATATTCGAAATATCAAATGACTTAATCGAATTAGGTGATTGGTTGAAAAATTTAGACTTCAATTGTCTGATGCTAGTCAAGGCTCAAGTAATGATCAGTTTTTACGATGTGGTTCTTACTTTACATGGACCCGCTCTTTTAAACTTAACTGGAAGGTTTTATCCGAATCTCGGCTTGAGTTTGGATATCATCTTGGACTCTTTAAAAGAAACTTCCAAAATACTAAATGAATTGAAATCCATAAATAGTCTACAAAGCCCTTGTCCCATGGTTTTAAACATGATCTTCACCTTAGGCTCCTTTTCCTTGGCCTTCATGAACGGTGGTATCTACGTAGAAGACGCCGAATCCTTATACTCCAATGCCTTAAGCCTAGCTTTGTACTTGAACCAATTCGAAGATAACATCAATAATCACCACCTAGGCCGCTTTAGAATGGCCAAGGAGGTCGTTTGGGCCTTGAACCAGGGCCACAGCTCCTTGATGCTCCGTTTCGACCGCCAGTTGAAAACCCTCCCTTCTTCCAGCACCCCAAACACCATTGATAGTTCAGTCAACGACTCTCGTTTTGGCGATTTGCTAGACCGCTTTTCCGGCCCAGCAAAGGAAACCCGTCCCCCGGCTTCCAGCACTGGATTGTCCGACTTGTTTGATGCAAGCCTCAACCAAAACCTCCAGATCCACGAGTTGGACTGGATGAGCGCTTTGAACAACGACTGGAACGTAAATTTATAATTATATAGCCTGGTTGCAAAATACATTAATTCAAAACCCGTACATCGCACACTAGGGTTCTGGTAGTTAATTACCCCACTGCAAACAAAACAAAAAAAAAAAAGACAGACAAAGCGAAAAAAGGTTTAGGTCAAAAAAACAGAGCAGAAAAACGAGGAATGGGCAATCTTAATCTTAGAGGTTAGCCATTGGTATACCATTAACATATATAGTTTCAAGGTCGAATTCCCATTCAAGAAACATTGCTATAGACCAGACACAGATACACGAGCAATAGTGATACAGCAAGATGGCCGACACAGAAATGGCAGTTGCCCCAAGTTCATCAACACCCAACGATTACATTGAATCGTTATCACCCGAGCAAATTGAACACGATCAGAAGATTGGAATCAAGGCCATAAGGCTTTTCCTTCAAAGTAAAACGTCGTACGACGTTTTGCCGGTCAGTTACCGTTTGGTGGTTTTGGATACTTCTTTATTGGTGAAGAAATCATTAAATATTTTATTACAAAATAATATTGTTAGTGCACCATTATGGAATAATAAAACCTCTAGATTTGCCGGGTTATTAACTCTGAGTGATTTTATTAATGTTATCCAGTACTACTTCCAGTTCCCAGAGAAATTTGAATTGGTTGACCAACTTACTTTAGATGGATTACGTGATATTGAAAAGGCAATTGGGGTGGATCCAATTGAAACTGCTTCGATTCATCCCTTCAAATCATTATATGAAGCTTGTGTTAAAATGTTGGATTCCAAGGCAAGAAGAATTCCCTTGATTGATGAAGATGAAAAAACCCATCGTGAAATTGTGGTTAGTGTTTTAACTCAATATAGAATCTTGAAATTTGTTGCATTAAATTGTAAAGAAACTAAAATGTTATTAAAACCAATTAAAGATTTAATCAGTCTAGGTACTATCAAAGATATTTCTACTTGTACCATGAATACTCCAGTTATCGAAGTTATTCATTTATTGGCTCATAAATCAGTTAGTTCGGCCCCAATCATTGACGATCAAGGTAAATTAATTAACGTCTATGAAGCCGTCGATGTATTGGCTCTAGTGAAAGGTGGAATGTATACCGATTTGGACCTCAGTGTCGGTGACGCCTTATTAAGAAGACCAGAAGATTTCGAAGGGGTCCATACTTGTACTTTAAACGATCGTCTTAGTACCATCATGGATACTATTAGAAAGTCTCGTTTGCATCGATTATTCGTGGTGGATGATGAAGGTAAATTGATTTCCGTCATCACTTTAAGTGACATCTTACAATATATTCTCTTTGGTGAAGATTAAACCCTCTCTTATGTATTTTTCCATAATGATATTCTCTATAAATGATAATTAATTGTTAGTAGTCGATTGGCTTTTCCTGTTTTAGTTATATCTTCCGGTACAACAGCCGTACACCCATAGTAGAAAAAGCGCTTACTAAGTACGCATCGCAGTTTATCAGTAACGGAATTATTAATAAAAAGATCAAATAATCCACAGTTTTCGTTGATTTTAATAGTCAGCTTTTCTCTCCTGATCCCTACCTGGTCGCCCCTAGCCTTATTTTTGAAGATGAGCTCCATGTCTGCTGGTGAAAATGACCACCTCCTACCCAAACTGCAGTACCATTCTGATTTAAATAATGAGGTTGATGTTGCCAATAATAATACCCTTCTCTGGGAAGATAAACTTAATCTTCCTCAAATTACTTTCAGAGCCACTCTAGCAGGTCTTATGATTGGCTCTGTTGTCTTGATCTCAAATTTCCAATTTGGTCTTCAAACTGGTTGGGTTTCAATGATGTCGTTACCGTCGGCATTGCTCGGTTTTACCATTTTCAAGATTTCTCCGTTTGCTAAAAACTTCACTGATGTTGAAAATGTATATATCCAAAGTATCGCAGTGGCTGTTGGAACGGGTCCTTTAGCGTACGGGCTAATTGGAATTATACCTGCAATTGAAAAATTCTTAACCGCAGATGAAAGCGGTAGTGGAAGTAAAATTAGCCTTTCTTTATCCCAATTGATTACTTGGTCTTTTGGTCTTGCTTTATTTGGAGTGTTTTTCGCTATTCCATTAAGAAAACAAGTTATAATTAAGGAAAAATTACCTTTCCCTTCTGGTAGAGCTACCGCTACCCTAATATCGGTATTACACGGTAGTGAAGTTTATGAAGACTCCAAATCTAATGATGATACTAACGACTTGATAAGAATTGAATCTCCCGTTTTACAACCTGTTCATAGAAGTATAGACCCAGAAGATCATTCCAACGATGATACTTATAAATCTAATATCAACTCACTCATTTATACTTTCAGCATATCAGCAACCTACACTCTTTTATCATACTTCTTTCCTATTTTGAAGAATATCCCACTCTTTGGCTCTATTGCTGCTGACAAATATCAATGGAGCTTTCAGCCTTCTCCTGCGTATATAGGTCAAGGTATAATCATGGGTTTACCCACTGTTTCTTACATGCTTTTTGGTGCCTTTCTAGGGTGGGGGGTCTTGGCTCCCTTTGCTAAAAAAATTGGTTGGGCTCCGGGAGATATAAATGATTGGATCAATGGAGGCCAAGGCTGGATCTTATGGTTAAGTTTAAGTGTCATGATCAGTGATTCCCTTGTATCATTTGGGGTAGTTTCCTATAAATCAATTAAAAATGTGATACATAATATGAAAAAATATGATTTAGAGCGCCAAGTTAGACCTATTGACTTAGCTGATGTTGAGGAAAATCATTTAGTTAGTTATAAAACTACAGTGATCGGCTTGGCTTTTTCATCAATAATTTGTTTGATTTCAGTTAGATTGGTCTTTGGTTCCATTGTACCTTATTATGCCACTGCAATTGCTATCATATTGGCACTTCTTTTTTCTATCCTTGGAGTTAGGGCATTAGGCGAAACAGATCTAAACCCAGTTAGTGGTATTGGTAAGCTTTCTCAATTGGTTTTCGCTCTTATAATCCCTTCTTCTCACCCGGCGAAAATTCTTATAAATTTAGTAGCTGGGGGAATCGCTGAAGCTGGTGCTCAACAAGCTGGGGATCTAATGCAAGATTTGAAAACGGGGCATTTAATTGGAGCTTCGCCAAAAGCTCAATTTGTTGCGCAAATGATTGGAACATTATATTCAGTCGTTTTGAGTAGCGTTATGTATAAAGTTTACAACATTGTTTACGATATCCCAAACAATCTATTCCGTATCCCAACTGCTATCATTTGGATCGATTGCTCAAGATTGGTGACTGGTGAAGGATTGCCCCCAAGAGCTTTTGAATTTTCAATTGCATTTGGTATCTTTTTTGCAATCATTTCTTTGATTAAGAATTCCTGTCCTGTTACAAGTAAATACCACAAATACTTAATCTACTTACCTAATGGTGTTGCCGTTGGTATTGGTATTTACAATACACCAAATTTCACTCTCGCTAGATTTATCGGTGGTCTTGCTGCATATCTTTGGTTAAAATACAACAAGCATGATGATAAAATTAAGATGATTATTATAAGTAGTGGTTTAGTTTTAGGTGAGGGTTTGTTAAGTGGTTTTACCATGCTTTTAACCAGCTTAAACATAAAGCATTTTTAGACATTGACATAGTTTTTGCATTCGTTCTTCTTTTTTTTTCTCTCTATGTATTTTATATGGAAAGATTCGGTAAGACAACGAGTAGCTCACCTCCTTTATCAAAGTAAATGAAAATAGGGCAAAAGAAAAAAAAAAGTGAAAAAAAAAAGTACCAGGAAATGCAGGGGAAATGGAGAATTGAAGAAGTATAAAGTACAAGTGATAATAATACAGAAATGAGAAGGGAAGAAGAAAGTAGAATATTCAGAAGTACATATTTTATTATAAACAAACGAGAAGCAAAAGTTGCAAAAAAAAAAAGGTATAAAATGGACATGTACCACTAAATGGTGTACACTGGGAGTTACTAAAACAAAATAAAGAAGTCGAAAAGAAGAAGAAAGAATCATGCGTTAGACATATAACATATAATCTGAGGAATGCAAATAAGATTAAACACTATTCCTTTCTTTATCTGCGCTGATTCTCTGATTTATCAAATAAATGGCAGTTTGAATTGCGTTGAGGTTACCGGTTAAAGTTAATTTTCTGATATTAACTAAACCTTTACCACCAAGCATAATGGATTGGTTTTGATCTGGTTCAATTTTGACATAAGAGCAGCCACTATTTTCACGAATTTGTTTGATATTATTACCACCTTTACCAATGACCGAACCAATGTTAGTATTAGCAACAAAAATATCTTCATTAAATTTATCAGGTTGACCCGGAACTGGATTAGGAGCATGAGTTATGATGTCCCCAACGATAGTATTACCATGTTCATCAGTGTATTGATTTTGAGGAGGAATAGCAAGACCAGAAGGAGTAGGAGCAACTGGGGCACCATAAGCTTGTTGAGGATGAATAGAAGGTTGGAACATCATTTGGAAATTGTAAGGTTGTTTTGCAACTTGATAAGGATTTGGAGTATTATCTTTAACAACATTTTGCATCGTGAGAGGATTAGTAGAAGCAGCAGCAGGAGAGCCACCCATAACCATCATATTATTTTGAGGACTCATTAACATACCATTAAGAGCGGGTTGACGATAATTAGCTGGATTGTAAAAAATGACTTTGTTCTTCTTTAAGCAATCTTTATGCTCTAATATAACTTGAGAAATGTAATAGATGGCAATATGAATTGCGTCACCAACCCCAGTAATAGATAAGATTCTATCGGTAGAAAAAGGTAAAGGTTGTTCCGCAGCTTTCAATTTAGCAGCAGAATTTTCTTCAATTTCTCTAAATTTGGTACCTTGTTTACCAATGATATAACCAACCATTGGGTGAGGAATCAAAAGCTTTAAATCGAATTGTTTAGAAGAATAAGATGCAGGTTCATCTTCTGGTTCTTCTAAAATAGTTCTTGTAATTAAACCAAAAGCTTTAGCAACGTTTTCAGCAGGACCCCTAACTGAAACAACTCTTTCTGGAATATTTTTCAAATTATCGCTAACATTAATTCTTACATTAGCTTTCTCTCTGATATGATTAATAGTATCACCTTTTTTACCAACTATAACACTAGCTTCTTTAACTGGACAATACATTCTAAATGCAACATAGGTTGGATCATCTTTTTCTCGATGATTGGAGACTGGCTTAGAAACAAACTTGCTTTCATCGGAATTGGAAGGAGTATCAGTCTCAATATCTTCTACCAGATTGTTAGTATTATTAGTATTATTAGTGTTATTACTAGTTATATCGGTATTTGTAGTATCTGTATTAATAGCTGGAGCAGTTTGTGCATCTTCTTCTTGTTTATCAGTCAAATCTAACTGTTCACTATCCAAGGCAATTCTTTTATTTAGCTGATCATTGTCAGTAGATTCTGATTCATCATTTTTACGTTTTAAAATATTACTTTTAGACATCTTTGGCCTTTGATCTCCAAATAAAAAAGAAGATAGAGGAAAGAGAAAAGGGAAAGAGAGGGAAAAAGGGAAATGCAAAGAGATTCAAAATTAACTCTTTCAACGTCTTGATTGGTATTGGTTACTCCAATTGGAACACGTCGTCTTCTATCGTAATTGTTTCTCGAAAGCTTTTTGTTTTGGTTCTTTCAAAAAGAAAAATTTTTTTTTAATCCACCAATTCCTCATTTTTTTGTTAGTTTAGTCGAAAAGCTTCCTTTAAACAATCACTGGTACTCACACGATCGCTATTTTACTATATAATTTATCCATTTCCCATACATTTTATACATTTACTATACATTTATAATACAAGGATCATAGCGACTGTTGCTGGAGCTGCCATTGGCGCTTGCGGTCCTCTTCTCTGGCCTTAACGTACTGTTCATCTCGTTTGGCATCCAATCTGCCCAAGAATTCCTGTTTATCAAGATAACCTGCTTTGTTATGGAGCTTGAGGTCATCTTGAAGCTTACGCTGATCCACAAAACTGGCCCAGTCCAACCTGGATTTCTCCAACGTCGATAGTTTTTGGCGTTTGTTATTGTAGCTTGAAAGAAATTTATCAATCAATGAAGGTCTTTTCAATTTAATCCGTAAAGGAACTTGCTCTTTGGTTCGTGGAACTTCTCGAATAACAGTCACATACGAGCGAGTCTTGGTCTGGTCCTCGGTTTCGGCAGCGGTGAGTCCGTTGGTCGAGTTTAAGTACGCCTTGGCCTCTGCGGAATCTGCATCAACAAGCTTGGATTCTGTAATTAATTTCCCAGCAAAAGTATAGGAGGTTTGTATTTTGATTTTCTGGGGGCCCAAATCAGTCTGCTCGGTAGATTCGGTTCTGTTTTCTTGTTCCTGGGTCACTTCTGGAGTATCGTGATTTGAATATACTTCCCGTTCTCGTAGACTAGGATCGTTGCTTCTACGTTTCAAATCTTCAAATAGAGAATCCACATCCACATGGCTTTCATCCTGCAAATATCCATTCATTTGCTGATACTGGGCACGCTTATTAGTGCTACCAAAACCGCTCTTCTCTAATTGTTTTTGATGTCTTGTCTTGACTTCACTGATACCACTAGACTGAATAGCCGAATAGTCGGGCTCAGGTTCGTCGTCCTCGCTCTCTTCTTCTTCCTCGTTTGCCTCTTTAGCTGGCTTGGCCTCTGGATCGTAGTCATCGTCCTCTTCATCGTCCTCGTCTTCATCTTCTTCACCATCACGCTCTTCGCCCTGTTTGTCATGGACCTTGGAATCTTCTGTCAGCGCATCTTCCTGCTTGATAGACTCCTTGAGCAGAGCCCCACTCTCAGTAACTGGAGAACCCTTCTTAGATAAGTCCATCGTGTTGTTTCAATAGAAAAGATGTGGCTTCCTTTTCCCAATATTAAACCTTGAGATTAGTTGAAGGCGAAAAAAAAAAAGTCAAATATGGAGAGAAATCAAAGTACACCACCATCTTCTTTATATAACCAGTCATGTCTATTTCCACCAACACTTTCCTTGCTGATTCAGCAGCTCCAATTGTTGTGTTATCCGCTAAGAAACACTTTGAGCAGTTACCTACAAAGGAAGCCAAATTGTATGCTCATTATCTTTCCAAGGCTTCTCATTGGGGTACAAGGGCAGTTTTGAGATCGGTATCACCAGAAAGTGAAGATATTTATGAGTTAATCTTGGGGATTCATGCTCAATTGAACTTCCCAGAATCCAACGAAGCTTATGAAGTTATATTGAGCAAACATTTCCCCGAAAATCAGAATGCCGTTACGTATTATTTGGAATATGCTTCTCAATTCTTATCAAATTTGGGGAACTATAAATCCTTTGGTGATAAGAAGTTTATACCAAAGTTGAAGATTGAAGAGCTCGATACTTTAGTCGAAAAAGTCGGTGGTGAGGAAATCACTAAGCTTTACTCAAAAGTTCGTGAAGCTATTTTTGATACTGGCGTTGGTTTATTGGGTTGGCCAGAAAATGGGCACGTATCTGCATATTATCCAGATTCACCATCAATTACTAAAGAACAGGTTGAAGTAGTTAATTCAGCTTTAGCTGATAAAGGAATCATGCCTGAGAACACTAGGGTTTTCAAGAAAAACGAAAATGAATTCATTGTTTATGTTGCCAGTGCATTGACTTCTAATACTACTGATTATTATCCAGAAACTATTGAAGCCAAAGGATTGAAAATCCTGTTTAAATTTGGTGACCATTCAAAGGAATTTAAAGAAATTGTTTCCAACTTAAAACAAGCTCAAAAATATGTTGCCAATGAAACCCAGCATAAATTAATTGGTTATTATATCGAGTCATTTGAAACTGGTTCCATGAATGCTCATAAAAATTCTCAAATTGAATGGGTAAAGGATTTGAAACCTCAAGTCGAGTCAAATATTGGGTTTATTGAAACCTACCGTGATCCTTCCGGTGTTAGAGGTGAATGGGAAGGTTTGGTTGCCATGGTTAATCAAGACCGTACTGCAAAATTTAGTGATTTGGTTAATAATGCTACTAATTTAATTAAATTTTTACCTTGGGATAAATTATACGAAAAAGACGTTTTTACCCCACCTGATTTCACCAGTTTGGAAGTTCTTACTTTTGCTGGTTCGGGTGTTCCAGCAGGTATCAATATTCCTAACTATGACGATGTTAGGTTAAATGTTGGCTTCAAAAATGTTTCTCTTGGTAACGTGTTATCAGCCAATCCAAAAAAGCCAAAACGTGAAGAAGTAATCACTTTCATTAACGAATCTTTACAAGATAAATTCCGTAAGTGGAGGGATGATGCTTTTGAAGTTCAAGTTGGTTTACACGAGTTATTAGGTCATGGTACTGGTAAATTATTACAGGAAACTTCTTCTGGTAAGTTCAATTTCGATAAGGATTCACATCCAGAAATAAAATCTTATTATAAGTCCACCGAGACTTGGGGATCTTTATTTGGTAACACTGCTGGTAGTTACGAAGAATGTAGAGCTGAATTAGTGGCATTATTTTTAATCTTGAAAAAACCAGCCGAAGTGCTCAATATTTTTGGTATAACCGATGAAAATGACCAAAAAGATGTTCAATTTATTGCCACCCTCTTAATGGCCCGTGCAGGTTTACTTGGGCTTGAGTTTTGGGATCCCAAATCTACCAAATGGGGCCAACCTCACATGCAAGCCCGTTTTGGTATTTTCAAAACTTTATACAACGCAGGTGTCGCCTCTTTGAAATTCACCGATGACGGTAAGTACGATGATTTGGAAATTGTCATTGATGAGTCCAAACTCTCTACTGCTGCTGTCGATGCCTTGGGTGAATTCTTACACAACTTGCACATATTCAAAACCACCGCAAACGTTACCGAAGGTGTTGCTTACTACAATGACATCACCAACGTCACTCAAGAATTCCATCGCTTCAGAGATGTGGTCTTAAACAAAAAATTACCTCGTAAGCAATTGATCCAAGCAAATACCTTGATCACCGACGATTCTTCAGTTGAGGTTAAAGAATATGAAGAATCTGAAGTTGGCTTCATCCAAAGTTTCGCCGATAGAAAAGTATGATTCCTTAGCGCTTTTTTCTTTTAACTATATTTATCATGTTTTTATTGAATCGTTCAATGTAGTTCTGTCTCTTAATTTTTTTTTGCATCCATTTCTATTCTCCGTGGATATTTATATACTTTCCCTTGCTCATTAAACTTTTTTTTTTTTTTTTTTGTTTTGTTAGTCTTTTGGGAAGCTCAACGGAAAATCAACGAAAAATCAATTTTACTCAGAAATATATTATTCAACGATCTCCAAGATTATCCTTCACTAAAGACTCTACTGAATTTAAGAAAGGTTTCAAGGAGTCTAAACGTTGCTTCAGGACTTGCAGAAGCGGTAATGTTTCCTATAATACGTTCCAGACTTATAGTGGGACCGATCTCGGAGAGTATTTTCTCCAGGCTTGGTGCTTTCGGGGTCAATAGTTTAAACTATACCAGCGCCAGATATTATTGCACAAATAGGTCAGATACCGGTAGTCTAAGGAATAATGCTATATATCCGAAGCACTTGCTTCTAGATAGGCCGAATAAACCTTTAGGTATCTTGAAACAAGTCCAGGAATTTAGCACTAGTACTCGTTACTTCAACAAGCAGCAAGATAATAAAAGTGATCTGGTTAGCAAGCTTTCCATAACGTCTAATCATAATGAGTTGCATAAGGCTTTGGAGAATTCCAACTCTTTGAAACAGCATCTTGAAATAACGAAAATACGCAAATTGCAAATTAAAGAGGAAGAAAAACAAAATCTTTCAAATAACAAAAAGAGCTTTAAAGAGAATTTGAAAACTATTGGTAGAATATTAAAATTGGGGAAACCTGATCTTAGGCTATTCTTGTACGCGTTGGCATTTATTCTTTTTGCTGTTTTATATCCAACTACTGCAGTAAAATTAGTTGGGGCCGCTATAGATGCATTTAATGATAACTTGAAAGATGAAGATGGAGACTTGTTGATCTGGGGTTATAAATATTCTACTGTTTTCAGTGTCATGGTTCCATTTATGTGTGTGAGTGCCGTTTGTTTTTGGGCAAGAATTTGGGTATTGAAATTATTAGGTGAACGATTAGTGGCTAGATTAAGATTAAGAGTAATGAAACATTTATTACGCCACGATGCTGCCTTTTATGATAACGAAAAACATAAAGTTGGTGATTTGATCTCTCGTTTGTCAAGTGATGCATATGTTGTTTCAAGATCAATCACTGGTAATTTACCTGATGGTTTGAAAAATATGTTATTCGGAATTATTAGTTCTTATATGATGTTTAGTATCAATCCTTTATTATTCTGTGTTATGCTCTTGATTTCTCCTCCTATTACTTTTGGTTCTGTTTGGTATGGTGAAAAAATTAGATCATTATCTACTCGTCTTCAAAATGCCACTGCTGGTTTGACCAAAGTAAGTGAAGAAACTCTTAATTCAGTCAAATTGGTCCAATCATTTACTGCAGAACAAAAAGAATTAACCAAGTATTCCGACCAATTAAGAAATGTTATAAATGTCGCTAGAAAAGAAGCTTTAGCTCAATCGAATTACCTGGTTTCCATTTATTCTTTGTACCATTCCGGTTATTTATCCTGTATTGCATTGGGTGTCTATTTAATCTTGAATGGTCAAATGACAACTGGTGATGTTGTTGCTTTCACCATGTATTCTGAATTGTTTAACCTGGCCTTATATAGTTTGACCACTACATATATGGAATTAATGAAAGGCTCGGGGGCTGGTACTAAATTATTCGATTTAGTTGATCATAAAAATGAAGTACCTCCAGTCTTGGGTGAAAAGCTTCCAGCTTTTATGAAGAATGATATAGAATTCAGAGATGTTCAATTTAGTTATCCTACTAGACCTCATGATTTAATTTTTGATGGTTGTTCATTCAAAATTCCAGCTTCTTCGAGTACTTGTTTTGTTGCCCCTTCAGGTTGTGGTAAATCAACAGTTGCCCTTTTACTACTCAGAGCTTATAATATTTCAAAAGGTGAGATCTTAATTGGCGGTCATAATATAAATAAACTTCAAGTTCGTGACTTAAGAAGATCAGTAATTGGTATTGTTCAACAAGAACCAATTTTATTATCTGGTAGTATCCTTGAAAATATCGTTTATGGTTTAACTCCTTCACAAATAAGTCAATTAACCATGGATGATATCATTGAAGTGTCTAAACAAGCCAATTGCCATGATTTCATTTCAGCATTTCCTGAAGGATACGATACCATAATTGGAGCTCGTGGAGCATCATTATCTGGTGGTCAAAAACAAAGAGTCGCTATTGCTAGGGCTTTAATCAAAAGACCTTCTATTCTTATTTTAGATGAAGCCACATCAGCTTTAGATTCTAAACTGGAAAGTCTTATCAATGAAACATTGAAAAACTTGACATCTCAGGGAAGAATGACCATTATTTCGATTGCACATAGATTATCTACCATTTCCAAATCGGAAAACGTTGTTGTTTTAGGTAAGCATGGTAAAGTTGTTGAACAAGGTAGATTTGTTGAATTATTTAGTAATCCTCAATCTGAATTATCTAAATTACTTGACGAATCAAGCTCCAAAGAATCAAAAGATGAAAGTTTAGATGATGAAGACGTGGAAGAAGTTAAAGAAGATGACGAACAACGTAAACTTGATGAAGAAGCTTTAAGAATTGAAAAGGAACAGAAACAACAAAGTGAAATGGAAATTGTCAGATCAATGATTGATGATTTACCTTATGATCTCAGAGCTCAACTTGTGCAACAAGTTTCAAAGGAATTCGAAGATGATAAAAAGGCAGCAGTTCTGGAAAAGAAACTGGATGATAACAACATTGTTTCATAGATATTTAATTATTTTGTATATATAGACTTATAAATGATTTATTCGATTAGTATGGTGATACTGGCTACATGTAACTTCTCTCAAGGAATATATCGTTTATTTGATCTATGTCGTTAGTTAAGGTTTTATCATTATAATAAAACTGATTAATTGAAAGTTTTATGTTTTTTTTTTAAAAAAATTTTTCAAATTAGCAATTAGTAAACAATTCATGAATCATTTAAATACTTTTGTATTTTCACCATCAAAACATGAGTTGAAATCAATTGGTACTATTGATTTATTTGTCCAATGCTTTGGCTTCGGTAGATTCACCTTTTTCGTATTTGATAACTTTGACATCACTGATACCTCTTCTTTCAGCAGCAGCTTTGGCTTCTGGTTTTAAAGAATTTCTGACAGTTCTGGCAGAAATGGCTAAAGCTCTGTTTAACGAAATACCGGCTTGTTTGTAGGCAGACATGGTTGAATTGATATAGTTGTTGGTATAAAGAAGTTATTCAGTACCTTAGTTTTTTGTTTTTTCCTCCATTTTTTCCCTGGTAGAAAAAGACAGTATCGGTCTTCGAATCAAACACTTTAATTGGTGGGTGGGTTCGCGTGCTGAAATTAACTCTTCGAGTTGCTATGTACTACATACATTTTGGCGTGAACATGTCAGTATGGTGTATGGGTGTTTGTATTATATACGGAGGGTTT
Organism: Hyphopichia burtonii NRRL Y-1933; assembly: GCF_001661395.1. Lineage (NCBI taxonomy): Eukaryota > Fungi > Ascomycota > Pichiomycetes > Serinales > Debaryomycetaceae > Hyphopichia > Hyphopichia burtonii. The sequence goes on from NW_017963728.1 coordinate 2,696,250, forward strand.
TATTCAGATCTATCAGTTCTCTTAGAGTTTAACCAATTTACAAAGTCAAAGAAAAGGGAAGCTTGTATCTTGTTTCTTGGATTGGATGCCCAGTTCTTGAGAGATTGAGAGTAGGAGTCAATCACTTTGTTCAAATAATCTGGGTCTAAATTGACCAAGTTCTTACTGAAGGTGATACAGGCTTGGCTGCAAGCCAAAGAATGGGCCAGATTAGAATTCTTCTCAGCAGCTCTGGATTGGAAGAACTCAATTGATTGTAGTAATGACTCTTTGTAATGGGTTTGTTTTGCTTCGGTATCGAAGCTGATTTTGAAAGCATCTTTTGATAACTTAGTTTTGCTAAGACGGGTCTTCAAAAGTTTATGTGCTTTAACACCCAAGTTTTTATCAAGAGTTAAATCAATTAATATAACAATTGGTTTGATCATTGATAAGTTCAAGTAAGATTCAGAATTGATTTTGCTAAATGACTCTAGTAAATCTAAAATTCTATTTTTGAAGAAAATCATTTGTTCTTTAGCTTCCATGACTTCTTGCTTTCTCTTGTTTCCAGAACTGATGTTAGACATTGCTTCACGTCTATCTTTGAAGATTTTGGCCAATTGATCATCCATGGCCATCATTTGCTCATCATCCATTGAATCGGATTCATATGAGGAGCCATCATCATCCCCAAAAGAGTCAATATCATCAAACTTAACTTCTCCGCTGGATTCAGTTGGAATACCCAATGCTTGAGCTAACTTCAATTGAGTCTGTTGATCGACCTCTGATTGCTTGCTTTCTCCGTTGGTCTCGTCATTGTCTTCTTCGCTTCCTTGATCCTCGTCATCACTGTCGTGACTTTCACTTTCATCCTTGTCTTCGTCTTCATCGTCTTCATCTTCATCGTCTTCATCTTCATCGTCTTCATCATCTTCTTTGAATTCATCTTCTCCTTCAAAGAGTTTTTGTTGACCTTCTTTGTTTTCTTTGGTCACCAAGACATCGAATAAAAGCTTTAAACATTCTTCATTTAATTTTTCAGTACCGTCGTCATTCTTTGAACATAAGAAAGTCTCCCAAACAATTAAAGACAATTTCTTTAATAAGAGTGACTTACGAGAAACAAAAGATAAAATAACTTCGGTAAGAACTATAGCAGGGTCAACATCAATATTTTCCAGGCTTTCAACAAAAACACTTTCATAGCAGCCTCTCAATTCTCCTAAAACGGTAACAGTCTCATCATCTCCCATATATAATTGAATTAAAACCATTGAGAATAATAATTCAAAACATTTGAGTTGGTCTTTTCTGGATTCAAGTTTGGTCATTTTATTCAATTCTTTAATACTTGACAATAATTCATGACATTCTGATTTAACATTAATTAATTCGTCATCAAACTCTAAACTGAGTTGATACTCATCAGATTTCTCCAACTTATTAATGTATTTTATGCAGAAGGAAGTATATGATTTAGACTTGGTGCTGGATAAAGTGTCCGATAAAAATGAATTCAATCGATCCTGAGAAAGCTTTCTGATATTACCTGAAATGTTCTTTTGATGAGAGCTTTTGAAGAATGAATTACGAATCAAGAATTTGAATATGTCATCTAACCACTTAGAATCCAACATTTCGAATTTTTTAGAATTCTTGAATAAACCAAGAAGTTTATCTAAGACCCATTTTTGAACATTATCATTTGGCTTTTTCATACTTTCCTCGTCTCCTTCTTGAGATTCAACTGCTTTTTCAAATTTATCTAATAGAAGTTTTTTGATGGAAATAAGAACATGCTCAACTTCTGAATCATTGACCTTATCATTATCCACAAATCCAAGTATAGTGACTAAAGTATCAGTTATTTTAGATTTAGTAATAAGATCAAAATTCCAACAACCTCCCAGACTTTCATCGACCAATCTGCTCAAGATTTCAGGGGCTTTTGTATAATCTTTTTTGGCCACATCCAATAATATATTCAAGGTTTTAGTAGAAATTTTATTTAATAAACGGTTTGATTGAGCAGACTGGTTAATCAAACAACGCATAAAGTTAGGTGTGAATAAATATTGAACTTGAGAAGATTGAAGGGCAGATACAAATTTAGCAAAAATTTCAAAACCCCAAAACTTACGTTCATGAGATGATTTATCAGAAAACAATGATTCATCAATGACAACTTTCCAAAATTCTTTTAGGGAGACTACTTCAGTAATATCTAATTTTTGCTTCTTGGAGTGTGATTTTGATGATTTCTTACGTTTTTTCAGTGATTCTATTTCTTCGGACTCGTCAGATACTTCATCTGCTTTAACGAAGTTTGCAACTATAAGGTCCCAGACAAATGGTATTCTTGGCTGCCAATTTCCTTTTTGTTTCTTATTTTTTTTGGAGCCATCTTCATTTTCTTCTGGATCAGTAGGAATATCAACTTCCTTTAATGCTTTGGCTAATAATGGTAAATTCCCTTTTGAAAAAGGATCTCCGTTTTTCCAATTTGACTTTGGATTTTGTATTCTATTAGCTAGTTCACCTCTAATATCTTTAGGTATGGACAAGTAAACTGCAATACCTTCTGTAGTAAAATTGATTCCGATATCGTTTATTCTTTGTAAAATTTGTTTTAATAAATCATAACTATCAGTTGTTGTTTTCAAATACAATTGTATAAATTGACATAAAGTAAATATAGCAGTTTCCCTTAACCATGATTTAGATCCTGATAAGTCAATAAGGGCATTCACAAAATCTTTAAGTAAAATGTCACTTGACACAGAGTCATCAAAAAGTAATTGAGAATTAACCAATACTTGCAAACCAAATAAACGACCAAATAAAACAGCCCTTTCTTCTTTACCTTTCATTGAAGCTTTGGTTTCACTTGCTTTAAGAACTTGGTCTAAGTATGAACTTAAAGTCAAGCCAGAATCTTTTTTGTAAACTAATTCTCGAACAACTTCAGTCAAAGCCATGGAAAATCCAAACCTGGCACTTTGCCTAGTGGTAGTTAAACCTTTAATCAATCTATTCAAAGCATAATCCCATTCTTCTTTCTTATCAGCTTTGGTGAGTTCCGAAACCAACGCGGTGGCTGCTTCAATTCTTTCTTTTGGAAGTTCCGAAGCTAACTTATAATAATGATCTCTCAGCACCGACATGACTTCAATTTGAGCTAAAGTTAGTTCAAAGTACTACAATTATGTTAGTTCGTCGTTTTTTTTTTTTTTTTTTTTTTTTGGACATCGGCCTCATCTCTTAATTTTTTCTAAAGCATTGGAATGAAATCATGGTATACACGTTTTAGTATACAAAAATGATATTTTGGCGACATGTTGAATTCGTTTATTAATAATTTAAAGCGTATATAAATCTAGGATAATGAAAAGCACCCAAACCTTCAAGTGAATGAAAAAAAAATTGAAAATATAAAAATTAAATATCATAACTGCTTGATGATGATCAAAGACTTGTATGAAACCCATGTTGAAATGAAGTGATTAAACTAAAAAGTAAAGAATCTTGAAAAAAAATAAAATAACTAGAGGCAGAATAAACTCAAGCAGAGTAAGTTTGTTTTGGGAATGGGAAGGTTGGACCAACTTCTTGGATGGATAAAGAAGCAGCCCATTGACCAATATCAATAGCATCAGCTAAAGATTTTTCTTGCACCAAACCAGCGATGAAACCAGCGGCAAAAGCATCACCGGCACCATTGGTGTCAACGACTTTTTCGGAAGCCAATTCTCTAACTTTGAATTCTTGAACATCAAAATCTTGAGTAGATTGATTGTAAGTAACAACAACGGTTGGTTCAGTACCTTGAGTGAAAACAACGGTTCTGTTTCTCTTGGAATTAGCTTTTGGTAATTTGGCAATTTCCTTAGCAATAGCAACGACGTCTTTTTGGTCAACGTCTAAGTTATGGGATTCAGCATAAGCAGCAGCTTCAGATTCGTTAGAAACGACATAATCAACATAAGGTAAAGAAGCATCCAATGGATCTTTGAAGAATTGAGCAATGAAAGGAGCTGAAAAGTTCAAAGCAAATAATTTGTTATTTTCAGCAGCATGTTTACCTAATTTTTCAATAGCTTCTGGAGAAACAGTCAAGTGGAAACCACCAATATAGAAACATTTAGCATTTTCAACAAGAATCCAATTTTCAGGTTTTTCCAAGTGTTCAGCTTTGAAAAGGTTAGCAGCAGCTAAATCAGTAACAAGAGATCTGTGCGGGTGGTTGATCAAAGCAGCACATTTACCAGTGGCAACATCATCAACAACTTGGTATTCAGTTCTTAAACCGTATTGTTTGTTAGCTTCATTCAATTTTTCAGCATAAACATCTTTACCAACAGAACCAAAGTAAACAACAGAGTTTTCTGGTAAGATGTATTGGGCACCTCTGGCAGTGTTTTGGGCAGCACCACCAGCAACCAATTTCAATCCTGGTTTTTCAATAACCTCTTTATAAATTGGTAAGTGTTTTTCTTCAGCCAAAATAGCATCATCAGCTTTTAAATCATATTTAGCCAAATATTCTGGCTCAACATCAACTTGTAAATCCAACAATGGGTTACCTAAACAGACTAATGGGTATGACATGGTTCTGTAATACGATTGAAAGTATAATCTACTACTAGTTCTCGAAAACTGTCGTCTTAACATAACCACTTCTTTTGATTTGGTCGATTTGAAAAATTTTTGAAAGTTTGGCACGTAATGTTTTGGTAGGGCCACGCGTATTAATACATCCGTACATCAAGTATAACGATGTTCCTATTTTTTTTTTGTGGGGAGATAAGTTTCGTTTATATAACCCAGTTATAAAGCAATTATGACTCCTGCTGATGCTTCAGTTGTTCTGAAAAGTAAACATGATCACGAAAATGCTACAAAAGGTTGTGGGAGTATTATTAAAAAAACTTCATTGTCCATTGATTCTTTGATTTCTAATTACGGTATGAGACAGTCCCAAAATGATGCAAATATTTCAGCTGGTATGTCTGGTATTGAAAGTGGGTCTCGAACTTCTTTCACGAGTCCAGCCAGTCTTGAGAACAAAGCACAGCGTGCTTTGATAAGTGATGACTTAGGCAATGTGATTGCGAAAAGATCAGACGAAATTAGTAAAAACCAAAGACCCAGAAGGAAATCTGGAGATGTTTCTTTTAATGCATTTAAACTTTTGAAAGCTTGTAATCGATGTCGTAAAAGAAAAATCAAATGTGTTACCAAGAGCTTTTCTAACGTTTGTGAAAACTGCAAAAATCATGGGCATGAATGTATATTTGGCCATAAGCTTCTTAACATTAAGAATAAATCAATGAAAGAAGAGATTTCAAGTATAAGTAACCTCCCCATACCAGAAGTTGGCACAAAGAGATTGAAGAACCCATCTAGTTCAATGAAAAAATTATACGTATCTAATATAGAACCATATACCCCCTTTGTTCTGCATGAAATTTTTGAAATGGACAAGATAGATAAACTATCTAAATGTTGTATCAATATAGCGAATATCTCGTCTCCACGTACCCAAATTCCTGAATCAACCATTGAATTTTTATTGGAAATTTTTCATAATTCTTTAAGTGAAATTGATTGGAAGCCTTGCACGCTTTCTTGTTTCTTTCTTTTGCCCTTACGTATCGTTGTTCCTCAAAAAATAGTGTTGGATTCACTCAAGGCATTTACACAGTACCTTGAAAGTGAAGAGGAGCTCTCACCCAACTTATTAATAGCAGCTTTGACCATTGATGCTTGGAATAGCTTGATTCGTGACGTTCCCTTAGTCACGTCTAATCACTATTCAAAGCTTATCGAATCAGGTGAAGTATTCCTAGGTTCTCTCGATTTGAATTCTTTCAATTATCATTTTTTATGTGTGGGGGTATACTTGTATAAATTTCAGTGGATGAATCAAACTAATTTGCAGCTGCGATCTTCAATACTTCAATTGGAATATGACCTTTTGCTTTGGCCCGCTAAGTTAACTCGAGACTTCTCTGTCATTACTGATGATTTACTTGCCTCTCCTGAAGCTTTTATACTTCATGTTGTACATAATTGTTTGCTTATCTATTTCTATTCAACTCTAGTCAAGGGGAAACAAAATTTGGGTACAGAAACTGCGATTCTGGCGGTTCCTGGACTTTATAATTTTATAGCGGGTATGGCCAGAAGTAACTTCCGAATAAAAGAATCCATAATTGGAAGATGGACAATAATTGGAGATAGTCAAGTTATTAATGCGAGAAATTTATTGGAACTAAATGAAATTATGGAATTTTACGAATTTAAATTGGTTTTGGTTCACTTTAATAAAAAGGAAAAAACTAATATTATTGAATTACAAAATAGTATTTATAATCAAGTAAGGGACATGCTTGAAAATGAAAAAATTCATGACGACCCTGAGGCAGATTTGGATGGATCTAAAGTATACTGGGTATTTCGAGACGTGAGATCGCTTTGTCTAAGTAGTTTACTTTTCCACGATCATTCAACAAGATCACAGTCTTAAGGTGGAGTATGGTAAGATTGGAAAATCGTTCCTTCGATATTATTTGGGTCAATGGATCTCCAGTATTGACATTTGAAGTCCATTTCTTCTGGTGAATACTCGGGATAATTTTTTCTGATCGAATCCATTAATAAATCGTACAAAACTTTATAGCCATTACAGTTCAAGTGAACATTGTCAAGTAAAAACTCACCGAGATCGATATCTTGTTTCAACAACTGATCTTCGGACCAGCCGCCAGCAATTCTGAGTCCTTGCCATAAATCAATGAATGGAATGCCATGCTTTTCTGCTACCATTTTGGCCAGTTCAGAATATTCTTTATTTGTAATATTATTACCATTATCTTCTGGTACTTCACTTAAGTTTAGTTTTTCAGCTACGAATGAAAAGCTTTGATGTAATCCAGGACCAATCAAGATTGGTTTTATATTCTTTTTCTTGATCTCGTCAATCATAAAAGATACATTTTCAGCGTACTTGTCCAAAGGTACATATTGGATTGTTTGCACGGCATCATTAGTACCAAAAAATACCGTCATTAGTTTAATATTGGGATCAGATTCGAGAATGCGTGGGAGAATCACCCTGGCATGATTAGAATTGTATCCACTGAATCCTCTATTGATTATATCTAATTTACGAACATAGTCTTTTTGAAGACTAGATTGAAAGAAAAAATGGGTATTAGGATGCCCGGCATTGAAATTTTCATTGGCAAATTGAGTAATTGAATCCCCAAAAAGAACAAACTTCGCTTCATCGAACATAGCTTTCGTAGAACTCATGATGAATGATTATTAAAGTTTTTCAAGGATCTTCTGGACTTGAATTTTCATTAAAATTTCAGCGTGCGAATCAACTCCTAGACTCTTCAGGCTGCAATACATTAACAGATTTGCACATCACTGGTGAGCTTCTATATCTCATGAGTATATACATATGACTATATACATATGATTCATATATATGATTCATATATATAATTTTATATATATCTCATAATATATACAAAATTTTCTGCTAGAATACTGAATCTAACGCCAATTCAAAACTAATCCTAATTAGGTACTCTTGCTAGAATAATTGATGCCCGTTACTGAATCAGCATCTTAACAATTGCAAATAGCTTGAATGCTTTTCTGTATGATCTGCCCACTTTTCACGATTATAATACACTTGTCTATGCAACAATAACACCAAAAACCGTCCGGTCTTGCCACTGCAATACTCTCAGCTAGACTCATTTCACTTCTCATCCATTCCCTTACCTACCCATACTCCATTCAAGCATATCCTTGGACTATATACTCTCCTGAACCATCTCTTCTGAACCTTCTCTTTAAACTCTTTTCGTGGGGGAACAAACGAAACGGAAGGCTTTCCCCATTAGAGACGCGATTGGATTCGCTTTTTGTTAGTGTTCCGCTCGGACAACCTTCCCTATTCGGCGGACATTGTTCTCTTTTTTTACCCCACGATTTTCCAGTATACGGGTTGAAAGGTACTTAAAGGGTTAGAAATCACCATTGAACTGGTTGGATAGCTGGGATTCCAGTATAAGAAGATGTCGAATTCAGAAATAGTTTTAAAAAATTGGTCGTACAGGAAAGATGGAACTGAAGAATGGTTCCAATCTCGTAAGGAAGCTGCTTGCACCGAGATCTTTGCTGATTTGTTGAATAATGGACAGATTCCTGATCCATTTCTTGATACCAATGAACGTGACGTACAATGGGTTGGTGAACAGGATTGGCAGTACCTGAACTCTTTTGAAGTGGACTCTGCTTTGAAAGACCTTGAAAATCACGAATTGGTCTTTGAAGGTTTGGATACGTTCGCTACGGTTTGGCTCAACGGTAAAGAGTTATTGAAAGCAAATAACATGTTTGTGGAATATCGAGTCGACGCTAAACCTCACTTGAACTTTGGTGGAGTGAACGAGTTGCTAATCAAGTTCGACAGTGCATTAAGAACTAGTCGTAGTTTGGAGAAAAAACATGGTCAATATAAATGTTTCAATGGTGAAACTTCTCGTTTACAAGTTAGAAAAGCTCAATATCACTATGGTTGGGATTGGGGGCCCATTTTAATGACTTGCGGTCCTCATCTTCCAGTTAAACTTGTTTCTTTCAATTCGATCATTGATGATGTTTATGTTAATTCCCAAATTTCGGAAAAATTGAATGCAACTATCGACGTGCAAACAGATATCAGAACCAAATCTCAAGTCGCTATTGACATTGAAGTGATTTCACCTTCTGGTAAGGTCATTGAGAAAGCCGCTAGCAAAGTAGATAAAAATGGCTTGGATTCCTTTAAATTCGATATTCAAAATCCTGAATTATGGTATCCTCTTGGTCATGGTGAAGCCTCTTTGTACACATTTAAAGTTACTTTATCGAATCTGAAAGAAATTCAAACAGTAATTAAAAAGGTAGGTTTAAGAAGAGTTGAATTGGTTCAAGAAAAACTTATCGATCAACCAGGTACTAGTTTTTATTTCAAAGTCAACAATATTCCAATTTATTCGACTGGTTCAAATTGGATTCCTTGTCACTCAATGAAAACTTTGATGACAGACCAAGACTACACTGACTGGTTACAGTTAGCAGTAGATGGTAATCAAAATATGATAAGAGTCTGGGGTGGGGGGTATTACGAAACAGATATCTTTTATGATGAATGTGACCGCCTTGGATTACTTGTTTGGCAAGATTTCATGTTTGCTTGTGGCCAATATCCAGGTTTCCCAGAATTCATTGAAACGTGTAAGCCCGAATTCGACCATCAAATCAAACGTCTTAGAAATCATGCTTGTATGGCAGTATATGCGGGTAATAATGAAGACTATCAAGTTGCTGAAAACTTTGGTTTACATTGGGATCAAAACGATCATTCTGGGGATTATTCAAAAACAGACTTCCCAGCTCGTACAATTTACGAAAAAGTCATTCCAGATGCACTCAAGAGCTTGAACCCGCAAGTCCCATATCATCCAGGATCTCCTTGGGGTGGTAGTCATACCACTGATCCAACTATTGGAGATATCCATCAATGGAATGTTTGGCATGGAACACAAGAAAAGTATCAAGATTGGTATAAATTAGGTGGTCGGTTTATCTCAGAATTCGGTATGGAAGCCTTACCTAATCGTAAAACATACGAAGATTGTATAACTGATAAGACCGAACTATATCCCCAAAGTGAATCAATTGACCATCATAATAAATCTGATGGGTTTGAACGTCGTTTGGCCTTATATGTTTTCGAGAATATTAAAGTAGAAGGTTTGGATTTAGATTCTTGGATATATGCTACTCAATTGATGCAAGCCGAATGTCTTGGTTATGCCTATAGATGTTGGAGACGTGAATGGCGTGGTGAAGGTAAACGCTATACAAGTGGTGCAATCGTTTGGCAAATTAATGATTGTTGGCCAGTGGCTTCTTGGGCAATTATTGATTTTTATAAAAGGCCAAAATTGGGATACTATTCAGTCAAGCGTGAAAGTCATCCAATTGGTGTTGGACTTTACAGAAATGAGAAGAAATTTACTCATGAGCAAGCCAAGCCAGTGTCTAAAGAAGGTGCTCCTCATGATTATAGTAAAACTGAGTATAACGTTGACATTTGGGGGGTAAATGCTACCACAGAACCATTACCCTCAACTTTAAAAATCGACATCTACAATGTTACCCTGGGGGATATCATTGAGTCACTTCCTGACAAGCCAGTTACTTTATCAGCCAATGCTACTACTGAATTTGTAGAATCACACCCAATATCAAATGATGTTCCAGTAGTAATTTACGCTAGATTAGTTGATAACAAAGGAAATATCATTGCTGGTGCTGCTGATTGGCCTCAACCGTTGAAATATCTCAAGTTCAACGATAGAAAAGTTGATTTCACCGTTGAGAATGGCCAAATAAGACTTAGAGCCAACAATCCAGTCAAAGGTGTTGAAATAATCGTCGAAAGAGACGTTTTCTTACAAGATAACGGTTTTGATTTGTTCCCAGGCGACGACAAAATCGTGGTTGCCAAAGACTTAAAGGCCACTGATAAAGTATCGATTAGATATTACCAACAAGCAAAAAAATAGTATAGTTATATAAGTAAATGCACCATTAGTTATATCATTTTCAAAGTTGTAGAACGATCCGTTAGCATTGGCTGCAACAAACGAGTGCGGTAAATTTATGAACTTTTGCCGAAAAATTGTGAGTCAAATGATTATCGAATAAAGAGGAAAAAAATCTGGAATTTTTTATGAAAAAAAAAAAGACATGATAATACCCTTTTTTATGAAAGATATTGATACTTTTGGGTAGGTAGTGGTAAAGATTGAAATATGGCTGCTAAAACATATAGAATTGTTATTAAATTAGGGACTTCGTCCTTGGTGGATGAAGTTACCAGAGAACCAAGGATTTCAAATATGTCAAATATCGTGGAAACTGTTGTTAGACTTCGTCGTGCTGGTCATAAGATAATTATTGTTTCATCGGGTGCCATTGCTTTCGGGATGAAGAGAATGGGCCTTTCAACCAAACCATCTAAGTTATCGGAGATTCAAGCTTTGGCGTCTGTGGGCCAATCTCGACTTATGGCATTATTTGATGATTTATTTAGACAACTTGATCAACCAGTGGGTCAAATTTTGATCACCAGAAACGATATAGTGGATTTCACCCAATACAAAAATGCCACTAATACTATAAATGCATTGCTCGACTCTGGTACTATTCCAATTGTTAATGAAAATGATGCATTATCAGTGGCAGAAATTAAGTTTGGTGATAATGATACTTTATCTGCAATTACTGCTGGTATGATTCATGCTGATTACTTATTTTTAATGACTGATGTTGAATGTTTATATGAAGATAACCCTAGAACAAATCCGGATGCTAAGCCAATTCTCCTTGTAGATAAAATTACTGATTTATCAATCAAAACTGACACTGAAGATGCTGGAGCTGGTTCAAAAGTCGGTACGGGTGGTATGACAACAAAATTAATCGCAGCAGAATTAGCCAACAGTGTTGGTGTCACCACCATTATTACATTGTCGACTATGCCTCAACATATATTAGATATCGTATCCAATATTCAAGAATTAGACGGAACTTCTAAAAGTATAGAAGAGCAAATTGAATTCATGAAATCCGAAATCGAAAAAAACAGCATTCCATTACACACGAGATTCCTTGCATTACCACGTAGTACCCAAATTAGATCTGATAAAAAATTCTGGCTTCTCCATGGGTTGAAAACAAGAGGTTGTCTAATCATTGATCAAGGTTGTTATAGAGCATTAACCCGTAAAAATAGAGCTGGGTTACTTCCAGCTGGTGTTGTTCATGTTGAAGGATCTTTCCACGAAAGTGAATGTGTGGCAATCAAAGTCGTTTCGGATAAGTCAAGCCCAATATCCGAAGCAGTTGAAGTTGGCCAATGTAGAGTCAATTATAGCTCGACCGAAATCCTGTTGATTAAAGGCTTGAAAAGTAACGAAATCGAAAGCACCTTGGGTTTTGCTGATAGTGAATACATCGCTCATAGAGATAACTTGGTGTTTTCTCCTTCTTTATTTTCTAATTCGAATTCTTCAGTTGATTTGAAAATATAACATAATACACTGCTTATAGACTTTTTTTTTTTTTTTTCTTTTTTTTACTTTTTTTTTTTTTCACTTTTATAGTGTTTAATCACCTGGTAAGAGGTACCAATCTATACGAACCAATGTAAGTACGCTTTGTAATTGTTTATAAAAGCTGCTAATTATAAACTGTTGCGTATCCAAAAGGATCTGTTGGAGTAATTTTTTTTCTCACTGATAAAGTATATTTGATATATTTGTTATTAGTGACCAGCAGTACTAATCCAAGGGAGTATCCATATCTACGGAAGCATACAGATAATGGACCTGTCACGAACAATCCATCTACCAGAGCTTGATGGTAATCGTCAACAATTCAAGGTCCGACAGTTAATAACTGATATTCCGTTGGATTCAGCTCAAAATGAGAGTATCACCTACATATCTACATATCAAGCAAATTTATATATAGCTACTTCCTTAGGTCAAATACTACATTATCACAAGTTTGAAGATGCTCCAGAATATTTCCTTATTTCAAAAATCAATGTTGGAAGTGAAAGAAGGCCAATTAACAAACTACTTGTGTTGTCTTATACCGAACGTATATTGATATTAAGTGGTGACACTGTTTACGTCTACACTCTTCCAGAGCTTTCTACGTGTCGAATTGGTAAAATAAAAGACGTTTCCTATATTCTGCATTTAACTCAATTAAAAAAATCAATTCCTAACCCACCGAATGATAAAGCTATAGTGTATACATCTGATAAAATTCACCTAATCCAATTCAGCTCCGACCTGATCAAATCATTAAAAGTCATTAATTACTCCAAAGCTAGAAAGGGTATATCTTGCTCTAGTGGTACATCCCTGAACTATAGTAACCTTTGTTTGGTCGCAAATGATAAAAATTATGATATAGTCGATTTACAGCAAACAAGAAAAATACCCTTGTTTGAATATACACTGGATCCTTCGGAAGAAGTAGAACCATTCATCGTCCAATTCAAGAATAGCTCCGGAAATGAAGAGTTTTTACTTACAGCAAGATCAGATGCCACTGCCTCGATATCTATGTTCATCAATTCCTTGGGCGATGTAACTAGAGGTACAATTTCTTGGATAAATGAGGGATACCCTTCAAATGGGCTTGTAATACACTGGCCATATGTAATTGGGATATTCACATTGCCCGAAGGATCTACTCAAATGATTTTTAGCTCTTTAGAATCTTTAGACATTCGCCATAAAATTGGAATGAGTGATCTCCCTACTCAGATCATGGATGAGCAAAAGTTGAATAATTTTAAAATATGTGAGGTCAATTCAGAAATAAATTTTAATAATGAAAGTCTAGAGTCGATTTTGAAAATAATGACTTTTACGGAAAAAGAAATCTCAGCTCAAACTGAGAATAACTCTAGTGGAAAGCTTTTGATATACAACAATAACCAAATTTTTTTATTCCATGAAGAGGATGAAGTTGTTGCTTTATTCAGTCGAGCACAAAATTTGATTATGGAAGGACCATATGAAGATCTTATTTCCACAATTGACAAAATGTATGAACTGAAATCTAATGCCAAACAGACATTCATTCTCCAATTGAAAATGCTTATTCTTATTGCATCACATAAATTTAATGAAGCTGAAACTCTCCTTGGCCAAATTGATTTAGACCCAAGGTTCTTTCTATTAGCATTCAATGTCAAGGCGCCAGAAAATTTCTTTTCAGATTTTGCAACTTTTACTGGGATCAAGACAATTATCTCACTCGTTAAGGATCTTAATATCACCAATGACTCATTTATATCGCTCGTCTTACAGAAATACTATAGACAGCCCAACGTTCCACATGTCACTTCATATCTCAGATATTTACTCTATACCACGAATATTAAGTCTAATGCCGATTTAATAACTCTTATAAATGATGATCAAGGATTCTGGGAATCTTCTGAATCAAATAAGATTGAAATTTTGAAGTACATGGAAGAGAAAAAGTTCTATTTTGCATTATTACATATTCTTCTACTTCAACAAGCACATGAACCAAATGAAATGAATGCCGTTAAAATTTGTGATTTGACAGTCAAACTACTAAAGGAAGAAATCTCAGATGAGAATTTTGACTTGGTAAAGATCACATTCAAGGAATTGAAAGATCATTTCAATGATAGCGAAGCTTACAACAAGTATCTCCTTGAAATGTTGAAGATTTGTCCAAATGATGGTGTTGCGTATCTCAAGGCCAATAAAACCAGTAAACACAAACAAACACATAATTCAATTTTAAAGGATATATCCAGAACTTATCAAGGTGAATTAGATTTCAACTCTTTGAAAATCGAATATCTTGAATCAACAATAGAATCGTCTGACGCTTCCCTAGAATCTATAGATGAATTGCTTACTGAATTATCTGCATTAATAAATCACTCTCATGAAACAGAAGAAATTATCAATTTCAACATTTTGAAAGAAACATACAAACTTGAGCATTCTCTCGCCGATCCAGAATGGCCTAAAATATCCTGGATTGACTATCTCAGTATAAATAAAAATAGAAGTGAGTGCAAAAAGTTCACAGAGAACTATTTAAAAGTATTTGAGCTTCTTTTGTTTCGTTTTTTAAGATACCCCAGAGAGTTGGATCACTTAAACGAATTCAAAGAAATTTTAAATAAGGACTATTTAGAATATCTACAAATATTTTTCGAGAATGAAAATACTATCGAAAACTTGTTCAACTTAGGTGATTATTCAAGTGCTGAAATTTTTATTACATATAACGCGTTGCCATTTCCTTCCAAGCCAATTTATTTTAATGACTTTCAGAAATACTACAAAATAAGAAGTGATCACGATATAAAAATAGATTTACAAGAACTTTTTCACCTATATATGAGTATCGACAATGAACAAAGTAAAATTCTTACAACCAGACACTTCATTACCATGTATGGTGATTATTTTGAACCTACAGAGATACTTAAATTTATACCAGCATATGTTCCGTTACCATATATTAAGGAATATCTATATAATCTAATTATTAATTTTGAGTCTCGCAAAAGAGGAATCACTTTGAAAAAACTACTCAGTAGAGTTGATTCCAAATATAATGAGAGACTTTATAAGGATTTACAATAAATATTATAATAATCCGAAAACTTTTAAAATGTAGTCAATGAGCATTCCAAGCCATAAAATTTGACCGGTTCTAATATTTCCAATGAAAGTATTCCAACAGCTCTTTGGTTCGTCAAGATTTACCTTTCTAATTTGAGAAAACAATCTGGAAAACCCCCAAGCAGCTCCCAAGTAGAAGAATGGGCCGAAACCGCTCATAAATCCAGCTGTGGTGAAAGCTGCCACTTGAGCAGTACCTAATCCATAGAGAATAGGTTTAGTTTTATCACCCCAAGCCAAAGCAGTTGACTTTATACCAGCTTTTATATCGAATGTTTTGTCTTGATGAGCATAAATGGTATCGTAGATCATGCTCCAAAGAAAGTTTGAAACAAACAATGGTCCAGCAATTAATAAATCAACTGGAGCATGAACCGCTGGAAATCCTAAAAGACAGCCCCAACTAAAACATATGGAAATCATTACTTGGGGGTAATAGGTGAATCTTTTGAAAAGTGGATAAGTTGCAACAAATGGTAATGATAATGCACCCAAATAGAAACATTCAAAAGGTAATGACAACAAGACAACGAGGCCAGCAAGGCACTGGGCCACGCACCAAGCAGATGCTTGTGGAACAGATACTCTACCACTGGTAATAGGTCTTTCCATAGTACGAGCAACTTGGTTATCTAATTTACGGTCTAGAATATCATTAATCGTGCAGCCTGCTCCTCTCATAATAAGGGCCCCTATAGAGAAAAGGGCTATTGCTGACGAAAAAGTCCCAAAACCGGCATTGATCGAATATGAAGCCATGGTAATCCCCCAAAATGATGGAATAAGAAGGAGGAGAGTCCCTACGGGTTTTTCAAGCCTCATCAACTCGGCATAAGGAATCCATTTTTCGGGAAGCTTGGATACAAAAGGACCTAATCTAGCTAAACGTGCAAGTCTGGCTGCTTCTAATTCTTCTGGTTTGAATTTACTTCTAGCTTGCTGAATTTGCGTATCTATCTCATTTTTATTGAGTCTATATATACTGGAATGAAAGTTACGGCACGGAAGGATGGAGCGAGCTGGAAATGGATAAGTTCGTATTGGAGACTTCAATAGTAAGTTTCTAAACATAATAAACCGAATGAATATATGGTATTGTTTAAACTAGTGAAAAAAACTGAATAACTGAAAAACAAAAAAAAAAAAAACCGTTTGAAAAATGTACGGGTACGAAATGATTTGAAAGTAATAGGCTTACATGCAATGTATTCAAGTTGAAGCCCCCATTATACCATTATCAGTGGTTTTACTAAAATCCACTAAAAGGTTTAATACATCAGCTTAATACATGCAACTTAATAATTAAAATTAATATACAATCTATATAAATCCTTTGATCTGATTTCTTATACCTGATCTTCCTAAGCTTTGGTTTAATCGGAACCCCATTTAATCGGTGGAAGTGTATTTTCAAGTCTGCTTAATCAAATTTAGCTCATTTGTTTAACTTGCTTGTTTTATTTGTTTAGCTTGTTTGTCTTACCCGTTGAGCTTGTTTGTTTTATTTGTTTAGCTTAGTTTGGCCTCTTCGTTTTGTTTCTGGCATGGATATAGTTTGGCTTTTTCGTTGTGTTTCTGACTTAGATATAGCTTCGTCGAACTGTAATTAGCCAGCCAAGAAAGCACTGCGTGCGGAATATAAGCTTTTTGATTTCTTCTGGATCTAGATATTTCCTTACTTGAATCGATTCTTACATGCCTTAGACACAATATCAGCTCTCCATTTCGGCCTGATCATCCAACACTTCAAAGTCCTGTTCTCCCTCTGTTTGTATTCTTTCTCTCATAACTCTATGACCATCAATCAAGCTCTGCAATTCCATGAAAGCAGGTGCCTTTTCATTTGAAGGTGTAAACACCTGTCTGCACATAGGACACAATCCTTTGGAGGTATCCTGTTCTAACCACTTCAAGATGCAATGAAGATGGAAGTTATGTGAACATCCTCCCCCTAAAACAAGGGGACATTCTTCCCCTGGGTATTTACAATTTGGACAGGTACCATCAAATGCAACACGACATATACCACAGAGTTCGTCAACGTATCCAGTTTCCTCTTCACCGTCTTTCGTGAGTTTCCAATGCCATGTACTCACAGCGTGCCACTCTGTAATATTCACTTTCATTGAAACTTAACTCAGAAAAGAAATGGTTGATTCTATTTATTTACTCTTTCAAACGCAAAAAACAAAAAAAAAAAAAAACACAGTGCTACAGTTTTGCGCAGTCAAAATATATGTACACTAACCTTTTCTATATACTAAACCTTTAAAAATGTCAAAGGAGTTACCGTCGGGTTGCAATTCTAAGCGTTCGCCAGTGTTTGTATCTTGGGCAATTAATAGGCCGTAGTCGGAAGTGATACCTTTGATCACACAGGTACGAAGATTTCGGCCAGACCCTTCAACATCAACTTTAACTTTCTGTTCACTATGAAACCATCTTTTGTAGTATAATGGTAGGAAAGGTGCCAAACCTGATTTGAGGAAGACATTATAGAACTTGTCAAGGATGAACATTAGTTTGGCCAATAATTTTTCATGTTGATAAGGTGGTAAAGGTTCCAAATGTTTTTCTTGTCTGAGTTCATTTAAGCGATTTAAAACCATATTAAGGGAAGTAGTTGGGGCAAAATTGGATACATTAACACCACAACCCCAGACTAGATGGAATGTTTTATCTAAATATTGTGAATTGACAAGAGCTCCTGAAATTTTAGCATATTTTTGATCGTCACCTTCCACTGTTTCGTTAAAAATGTTTTTATCATTGATGTCTTTATAGAATTCAGTCTTAAGGGCGTAGATATCATTAGGCCATTTAAGTTTGATGGGCATATCTTCATATCCTATACCTTCGCCAGGTTTATCACTTCCGTAACTTAAAATGGCTTCAATCATTGCTAATCCACATAAATATTGCAAAGTTACAATTGAAGATCCTGATGGCATTTTGAATAATACTGATGAGGCCATGACACCTTTAGGATTTATCCAAACGTTCCCACCTCTTCCACGACCAGCGACCTGAGTGGTAGCGGTGAAGGTAAACCCATTGGGTAAGTGGCGTAATAATTGAGGATTAGACTCTAACAAAGCATTTGTAGATGTAACTACTTCACCATAACCCAAATAGGATCCAAAGTCACCAATTGGTTCCGATTTAAACAATTCTTCAAGATGATTATAGTAATCTTTCATATTGAAATAAGGAGTGAGTTTATTATCTGGAAGCTCACAGCATACCTGAATATTGGTGACGTCAGATTCTTCTTCATCCATAAATGCATCATCGTGAAAGACAAAAGTATCAGTATTATCTTCCAAAGTATTGCCATTGACAAAATCAAGGTTATTTTTCAATGACTTAACCAAATCCGAAGCTTTATTCTGCTGGAAAGATGATAAATAAATTGGAGTTGTCTTCGGTATTGAAATGTTCAAGTCTTCATTGACACGAAGACCTAACTTCATTAGACATTGTTGGAGAAATAATTTTCTATTGGTTTCTATATCTTGATCTTTCAATGTATCGCAGATATGTTGGGCATGGGAATCGGTCGGTCTCATAAGCGAAGCAGTAAATTCAGGATGGGTTCCAGAAAGAAGCACATCACCTTTACCATATTTACAATAAATCACTGCAGCTTTATCATCATCTTCAATATCAAGAGATTCTGAATACCTTGCTAAAACTTCAACTCCACGGTGACTCAGAGCATTTAAAAATACACCCCCACCATTATAATAATTATAAACGGTATTTGAGCACTTTGATAAGACACTTTTATTCACAGTTAAAGGAGTTGCTCTTGCACCTTGATGAGATTCATAAACAAACCCTTTATAAGCACAACCCTGTTTCGTTCCTGGGAATAATTGTAATTCACGATTACCGGTAACTTCTAACGGGGAGCCAACTTCAAATTCACATCTTTTAGAAGCATAGTAAGCACCAGCACAAAATCCTATATATTTCCCTCCCAGTTTAACAAATTTCTTAATTCTTTCATTACCATTACCATTAAGTAGTTTACAGTATGGTAAATCTGCACCTCCTGGAATGACAAGAGCACTTGTTTTGAACATCCATGGTTCATTTAATAATACCGTATCGGTCACTGGTATTACTGCATAAAAGGGGGATAAATGAAGCTTCAATGACTCAACACAGTGTTTAACACTTTCAATGGTGGTCCCCGGACCGGAATAAACGAGGACATTCATATTTCTTTTAACAGCTGTCGAAAAAGAAGACCAAATGATGGGCAGAAATCAATACTTGATACGAAGAAACCTCTCACAAAATGTCAGTGATTGGCCAATGACTCAAGTTGACTCATGGGACTCTTCCTTATGTTTTTTGTTCAGGTTAAAAGAGTCGGTGTACGGGACAAAAAAAAACTGAAAAAATTGAAAAAAAAAAAAAAAAAAAAAAAAAAAAAAAA
>NW_017963728.1:2716035-2729174 GCF_001661395.1 Hyphopichia burtonii NRRL Y-1933
AGATTTAAAAAAAAAAAAAAAAAAAAAAAAAAAACTAAAAGAATCATCATCAAATCATCTTCAGGCAAACTCAATGGAGGAAATACAAAGATCAATAACCCTCGATCCTAGGCCAGGGTTTGTGGTTAAGACCAAGATACTAGAATCACGAGAACCCTTCAAGTACGGGGTTTCTACAAAAGTATTTATCAATGTTTGTCACGATAACCAGGTGCCACGACCTGCCATTGCATTTGATCCTAGTATAGTTTTCCCCTTAATCATTAAGAATGAATGGGAGATACCATTGATCGTGTCGAATGAGAAGCAAGACCGTGATAAGAAGGGACAGCCGAGTTTTGTCTATGACTGTTGCATAAATGAAAAGAGTTTCCAGTGGTGTCAAACTAACGTTGATTTGAGATCAATCTTGATTGAATGGTGCATTGAGGCAGTTGAAATGATGTACGAGTTGACATTGGAGCGCGAGTCCAGTATACCCAAGATGCTAAGCAAGGGAGAGTTATCCAAAACCCAGATTAAACAAAGCGAATTGACCGAAGGTGGATTACAAAAAAAATTGCAGCAATTGAAAGCAAATGAAACCTTGGGATTGATAGAAGAACTCAAGGACGAAAACTCAAACGAGGAAGACCCTGGCCAATTGCCAGACTTGATGAATATCAATAACAATGGTCAAAACAAACCTTTGATTGAAGAGATCAACGACATGAAAATTACTGAAGCCCCCAAGGCTCCTAAAGTCGAGCAGAAAATTGAATCCGCCATGAAACAGAGAGTCCACTTCGTACTAAGTTACCCACCTTTATACAACACCGACAAACAGCTAGTGACGGTGCAATCTGAACAATTGGACCCAACAAAAGTGAAAGCCTGGTTGGACCATGACCAGTTGGTGATTGAAAACAGCAATCCAAACCAGTACTTTGAAGGCGGCAGCTCAAACAAGCTTCTTGTCCCCATCAAAGCATCCAATTCTACATCCGCTAAGTGTTTCCACCTCAAAAGCTCCCATACTTTCAAGTTCTTCATATAAACTGTTAGTCTCATCGGTCAATGTTACTAAATTCCGTGATTCCGTGATTCCGTGATTCCGTCTTAAAACGCGAACAAGTTTTTTCTATCAAAAAAAAGGCTTTTAAGGTCTTCTGTTTCCTTCTGATGATATATTTATTGATTCATTGATTCATTGATTTATTGGCATATTGATTTATTGGTTCATTGATTTATTGGCATATTGATTTATTGGCTCATTGATTTATTGGCATATTGATTTATTAAGACATGTCTGAGGTTTCACCAATTTTGGCTGGCGAAAGGCCAGAGTACAGTTCCATAGACAAAGAGTTGGTATCAACCAAGCAAGAATTCACATACATATTATCGGCATCGTTCCCGTTGATAGTAGCCTTTTTACTTCAATTTCTACTACCGGTGACTTCTATATTTGCATGCGGGAAATTGGGCTCGACCGAACTAGCAGCATGCTCGTTGGCTATATGTACGTTCAATATAACGGGTTTATCAGTGTATCAGGGGATGGCTACTTCCTTGGATTCGCTTTGTTCCCAAGCATTTGGTCAAAATAAACCTCATAATGTAGGGTTATATTTCCAAAGATGTTCTCTTATGATGCTTACGGTTACGGTGTTCCCGCTTTCTTTCATCTGGTGGTATTCTGGAGCCATTCTTACCTTTTTGGTTAAAGATGGTGAACTAGCATTAATGTGTCAAGATTTTTTAAGAGTTTCTATTCTTGCAGCTCCAGCTTTGGTTTTCATGGAAACTGGTAAAAGGTTTTTACAAGCACAACACCTTTATAACGTAAGTCTTTATATTTTATTAATTGCATGTCCTTTAAATATCATTCTTAATTGGGTATTGGTTTGGCATCCGACTTTAGGCTTGGGGTTTATTGGTGCATCCTGGTCAATTGTCATTATTTTTTGGTTTATTTGTTTAATGATGCTTTTATATGTTTGTTTCATCGATGGTAAGCAATGTTGGGGTGGGTTTGAGCCTCGTAACGCTTTCTCTAACTGGATCCCGATTCTTCAACTTGCAGTTCCTGGAGTGGTGATGGTAATGGCAGAGTATCTTGCTTTTGAAGTATTAACTATTCTTGCTGCTTACTTTGGCACCGATGCCTTGGCTGCTCAATCGATTTCTTCCACCGTTGGTTCATTATCATTTCAACTTCCCTTTGCTGTTTCAGTAGCTTTTCTGACTCGTATTGGACATTTTGTTGGTCTGAGAAACGTTGATGCTGCCATCACTGTGGTAAGACTATCAATTATTTTTGCAGCCATTGTCGGTATATTCAACTTTAGTTCAATCATCTTGGGTCGTTCAGTTTTTTCGTCAATCTTTACTGATTCTGATCCGGTTAAAAAAATCAGTAATCACATCTTAATCTTAGTGGGCATCAACCAACTTTCAGACTCGGTCAATGTTTTGGCTGCCGGTGTTTTACGTGGTCAAGGCAGACAGCGGATTGGCTCAATTCTAAACTTAACTGCCTACTACCTTGTGGCATTGCCTATTGGCTACATATTAGCTTTCGTCTTTGGCTGGGAGATTTACGGTTTGTGGTGCGGCTTGCTTGTTGGAGTGTTCTTTTTAGCTTCCTCCCAAGTCATTTTAATCTGCAAAAGTAACTGGAATGATATTTTAATAGAAGCCCTTGAAAGACATGCTTGATACTTGTAATCTAACTTAAACTCTGACTTATACGTATATTTTATAGAATTTCGCAATAACTACAATTTTTTTTTTTTTTTGTTTTTTTGTATGAACCTTTGTAGACATCATCGCAAATTTTTTTTTTTATCTTTAACTAGTTAATACGTTCTTTTCTACAACCAGTAATGCCACCTAGAAGAAGATTTGATAAGAAGTCGGCCCAGACTTTCAGTATTGTGAACAGAGCACATGATGACTCTCGTTATTTCGATGAAGATGCCCTGCAACATGTGCTTGTGCCAGTGGGTAAGTCCAAAAAAAATGAAAAAGTACCCCAATTAACAAACGAAAATGCCAAAAAAAGAATATACTCTACTGAAGAGTTGATGTCGAAGCTCAAGCCGGAAGAAGTACAAGCCGTGAGAGCCAACGAAGGGTTGGCTGCCCAATATGGGGTTTATTTTGATGACTCCAAATATGATTATATGCAACATTTGAAACCTATAGGTAAAAATCAGGATGCAGTTTTCATAGAGGCCAATGAGAAAAAGGAAAAACCTAAAATGAAGGTTGAAGACTTGTTCAAAGATCAATTACCGTCAGAAAGTAAGCGTCATGTCGAGTACGATGCGTATGAAAACATTCCTGAGGAATTCAGAGGATTGAATCCTGATCTAGATCCTAGATTAAGAGAAATCTTAGAGGCTTTAGAAGACGAGGCATATCTTATTGACCAAGAAAAGAAGAAAAATGAAGTAGCAGAAGAGGACGATGACGATATATTTGCTACTTTATTACAATCAGGAGAAGTTGATGACGAAGATGATTTTTATTATGGATCTGATGCCGATCAGTATTATGATGATTATGATGAAAACTATGACGAATGGGACTTGGACAACTACGAAGATGAGTATAATGCAAAATACGAATCAGATAATTTCGAAGAACCAGAACATGCATATAATGAAGGGGAAGCTCCTGAAGAGTTGGAGGCTGCAATAAAAGATGATGAAATAGAAGCTCCGGTTTTAAACACTGGATGGGAAAAAGATTTCATGAAGTTCAAAGCACAACTGAAAAACAAACCTAATGATTGGGATTCAGACGATGAATTCGAAGATGAAGAAGATGACGTCTTGGCTGAACTACCTGTTAATGATAAAAAAGTCTCAAAAACAAAATTAAGAAAGAAAAAGGGAGCCATGACCGATACTACCTCGTTTTCCATGACTTCATCTGCATTATTCCGTACCGAGGGCCTCACCCTTCTTGATGATCGTTACGAACAACTTTCCAAAAAATTTGACAAGGAAGACGATGACCAGTATGAGGAGTTTGACATGTCCAAGGAAAGAGGTGACTTGGAAGGCATGTTGGATGATTTCTTAGACAACTACGAATTGGAAAGCGGAGGCCGTAAATTAGTTAAGAAGGACGAAGAGCATAAAAGACTTCAAGAAGCTGCAGACTCGGTCTCCAAAGGTAAAGCCGCAGCAAGAAGACGTAAAATGAAACAAACCTCTGCCCTCGACAAGCTCGGCGGGTCCTTTGGCAACATGAAGATATAATTATATAGGAATACACAAATGCTTATTGTAAGTAATTGCAGCCATAAACAGTAGGTACGGGTCTCGAAGATCATAATGCTCACGTGACCGCTTGTCAAATTGTCTTTTTACGGGGGGCTCCACTTTCAACGAAGAACAAAAAAAAAAAAAAAAAAAAAAAAAAAAAAAAATAAAATAAAATAAAAAAAAAAAAAAAAAAAAAAAAAAAAAATAAAAAAAAAAAAAAAAAAAAAAACAAAAAACCCAAAAATTAACCATAAGACAATATATCAACAATTCTTATCTTAATCCAACCTCCCACTTTCTTTCGTTCTTCACCAGGGTTTGGCTAGAGAGTTTGAAGTGCTTTAGTTTTTTCTGCTAAACCTGTTTCAAGTTGTATAACGTTCAAGATTAGGTTGATTAGATTAGATCGGATTTTAATTGTATTAATATTATCCGTATTTATTTGCTATATTTCCAATAAACGAAGACAAACACCAATGTCTTACCATACTGTGACATCTGTATCCAAGGTGTATGCTGATGTTTTGGCAACGAAACCTCAAGCGTATTGGGATTATGAAAATATTAATATAAAATGGAATGGACAAGAAAACTATGAAATTATTAAAAAATTAGGAAGAGGGAAGTATTCCGAAGTTTTTTTAGGAATAGAGTTAACTAGAGGAGAAAAGGTAGTTATTAAGGTATTAAAACCGGTTAAAAGAAAGAAGATTAAGAGAGAAATATCAATCTTGAAAAATTTAGTTGGTGGACCAAATGTAATTGGTTTATTAGATATTGTGAGAGAACCACAACTGAAAACTCCAAGTTTAATTTTTGAACATATAGATAATATTGATTTCAGAACTTTATACCCTACATTTACTGACTATGATATTAGATACTATATGTATGAGTTATTAAAAGCTTTAGATTTTTCTCATTCAATGGGTATTATGCATAGAGATGTTAAACCTCATAATGTAATGATTGATCATGAACATAAAAAAATTAGATTGATTGATTGGGGGTTAGCTGAATATTACCATCCGGGTACTGAATATAATGTTAGAGTTGCTTCTCGTTATTTTAAAGGTCCAGAATTATTAGTTGATTTCCGACTTTATGATTATTCTTTAGATTTATGGTCTTATGGTTGTATGTTTGCTTCAATGGTTTTCAAAAAAGAACCTTTCTTTCATGGTAAATCAAATACTGATCAATTGGTTCAAATTGTAAGAGTCTTGGGTTCAGATGATTTACATAAATATTTACAAAAATATAACTTGACTCTAAGTGAAGAATACGAAGATTTAGGTTATTACAATAGAAGACCCTGGGTCAGGTTTGTTAATGAAAATAATCAACATTTAGTTTCAGACGAATTCCTCGATTTAATCGATAAATTATTAAGATACGATCATCAAGAAAGATTAACTGCCCAAGAAGCAATGAACCATCCTTATTTTTACCCAATAACTAAGAATCTTTAATCATTCTAATATATTTTTGTCTAATTAACTTGTTATGATAATTCTTTTCAGTTCTTATACCGTATAATATAGTATTTTTCTATCTTATTCTCTGTAGTTTTGAGATGGTGCACTAAGTTAAGTGATTTTTTTTTTTTTTTTCCATGAACTTCTACGTTGTTGAATATATAAATCCTGGGGTTTCACAACTACTTCTACACTTATACTGCTCCACATACCAATCGCTTCCACAATGAGTAAAGTCTTCTTTGATATAACTGCCAATGGTGAGTCTAAGGGCCGCGTTGTTTTTCAACTTTATGATGATATAGTCCCTAAAACTGCTGACAACTTCCGTGCATTATGTACTGGTGAAAAAGGTGTAGGTAAACAAGGTAAACCTCTTTCATATAAAGGGTCTGCTTTTCACCGTGTTATAAAAGATTTCATGTGTCAAGGTGGGGATTTCACCAATGGTAATGGTACTGGTGGTGAATCTATTTATGGTGAAAAATTCGAAGATGAAAATTTCACCAAGATTCATGATCGTCCATTCTTATTATCCATGGCTAATGCCGGTCCAAACACTAATGGTTCTCAGTTTTTCATAACTACAGTTCCAACTCCTCATTTGAATGGTAAACACGTTGTTTTCGGTGAAGTCATCGAAGGTAAATCAGTTGTTCGTCAATTGGAAAGATGTGAAAAGGGTGAACAAGATAAACCAGTTGAAGATTGGGTTATTGCTGATTGCGGTGAGTTGCCAAAAGATTACATTCCTCAATCCAAAGCAGTTGATGATGGAACTGGTGATGTATATGAAGCGTTCATGGTTGATGATGATAAAATCGATGTGAATAAACCAGAAAGTGTTTTCAATGCAGTTAAACACTTGAAACAAATTGGTACAACTTATTTACAAAAAGGGGATTTGAAAGTGGCTTTGGCCAAATATGAAAAGGGTAGCTCTTTCATGGATGAATATTTCCCTGATGACTTAAAGCAAGAAGATATTGATGAATTAAATAAATTAAAAGCCTCCTTGTATTTGAATACCTCTTTGGTTGCATTAAAATTGAAAAATGGTAAGAAGACCGTGAGTGCCGCTAACAACGCCTTGGAATCCGAAGGCATCGATGATAAACTGAAACTGAAAGCATTGTACCGTAAAGGTATGGGCCAATTATTATCTAAAGATGAAGATGGGGCTCAAAAAAGTTTAGAAGAAGCATTGAAATATGCTCCTCAAGACGGTGGTATCTTGAAAGGCTTAAATGATGTTAAAATTAGTAAAAAAAATAGAAAAGAAAAGGAAAAAAAGGCCATGTCTAAGTTCTTTAGTTAGAGCAAGGATTACTAATAATTTATTCTTATAAATACCTAGCAATTAACGTACCCGAAACTATTTCGATCATCATTATGTAGTTGCAAGCCTAAATAGCCAATCATTCTTAAACCGTAACCAAAAAAGAAAAGAGGAAGCCGATATTTTAATTACCGGTTTAGCAAAATGACATTTACCATTTTCTGTCGACTTTGCTCCATTTGCGCAAATTGCTGCTAAAAATTATTCATCAGAAAAGCCTCACTCGGGTCCAGTAGTTTTCGACTGCAAAAGTTGCTTTGTATTACCTGTGAACTGAAGAATTTATATATAAGCTGCATTTGCCATTCATTCGGATTGAAGACTGGTTGTAGACATCATTGTCAATAACATGATTTTAACCATTTTCTTGACCTTGCTTACCTTGGTTGTATCCTACCCAGTGGATAATCCAAATGATCCGTACGCTGATTTGATCCAACCATATACTCCTTCTGGTGGTAACGGAACCGATAATTCAACTGTTCCTGATTATCGTCCTCTTTCCGACTTCGACTACCAATCTCTTCTTGTTGGTTTGAACCAAGAATATATCGAGTTAGATCTTTTCAACTACGGACTTGCTAAGTTTTCAGCAGAAGACTTTGAAGATGCTGGTTTAACATCTGCTGACCGTGACCTTATTCACTTTATGGCAATTCAGGAAGAGGGACATGCCCAGTTGATTTCGAATATGTTGGGGGAATCATCTCCAACTCGTTGTAACTACACTTATCCATTCGAAACCGTTCCTGAATTTGTGTCCTTCACCCAGCAGTTGACTAGATACGGTGAAAGTGGTGTCTACGGATTTTTAAGTCACCTTGATTCGAGAGCTGCCGCTAGTTTATTAACTGAGTCGATCACGACAGAAGCACGTCAACAATTTGCTTTCCGTCAATTTCAAGGATTGAGTGCAATGCCTTATGATTTTATTGTTGGGATTTCGCAATCATTCCAATGGACATTATTAGCCCCCTATATCACCTCATGTCCCGCTCGTAATCCAAAAATTGAATTTGAAAATTTCCCAGCTTTGAAAATTTTAAATGGTCCCGATGCCTTAAGCAACTCTACCGGAGCACGTCCTGCTATTTCCACCGTTAACAATACCTTGACTAAGCCAGGTAGAAGAGTTGAGTTCGCATGGGAAGAGCCTGGCTTGCCAGTTGGCTGGAAACCGGTTAAAGATGCTGTCAATATCAATTACACCAATGCCGGTGAATTTAATGGTAGTACAACCAAACACTTCAATGGAACTAGTATTCTTGATTCTGATTATGACGATGATGAAGCCGAAAAGCTCTATAGAACAACCAGTCTTGCTAAAGGTCCTCCTAGATTTGCTGCATGGCTTTCCCAATTGAATACAACCTATACCGAGCTCCATTTAACTTCTAATAATACTGGTTGGGCCTTGCAGCCAAACGCTACTGTTTTCCCTAATACCAATAACACAATTGTAAATGGTACTGCCTTCGTTGCTTTGGTTGATGAAAAAGTACCAATTACTGCTTTTAATGTTTCTAAGCTTAATGAACACGTTGTGGCTGGTCCTGCAGTATACCAAGCCGGCTAGATAATGCTGAGCAAAGTATTACTTTACATTAATGCTTTATTAAAATACATGAATTAAAATTATGAATTTAGATGTAAATGACCTCTTTTGAGTACAAATATCAATTAACCTATGACGTTTACCTTAAGCCGAGTCGGACCGTAGTTTTGGTGAAGTACAGCGACTTTAGTTCGAAAGTTCAACCAAAAAGTAGTTGCTTTTTCAATGTTCATATTTGGGTATTTCGGGACCAATTCCTGCATATTTTGCAACAAAACTACAAAATTCGCAACCACGTAACAATATATTCAAGTAAATAGATTAGAACTCATTTTTCCTTATACCGAAGTAACCATCTGGTGCAGACGAAGCATCTTTCAAAGAAGTTTTGAATAATCCGGCATCTGTACCAGAATAAGAAACAGAGTTACCCCACCAATTGATGCTCACTTCTTTATATTGAACCGCAAAAAATATAATAATTCCACCTAGAGCTACACCTGCGTCAAGAGCAGAAGATATAACGTAGGTATACTTTTCCCACCAAGCAGTATACTTTTTCTTTATATAATGGTTGAACGCAAAACAGACATAAAAACCAGGGATAAAGTAACTCAAGTTGAATGGGGCATAGTTAAAAAGACCACCTATTATTACAGCAGGTTGGAACCAACGGGTTTGTTTGAAGAAATAATGTCTGATTAAAAGACAGATTATTGCTAAAATGAATCCTATCAAGAAGCAGTAGGGCAATATCGGATATAATTTGTTGAAAACTCGCTTTGGCCCAATAACACCCCAAAACACAGAAGACGAGTAATAAGATGTTTCACTCGGACAAGTGAATTTATTTGGCTGATCTTCGGTACAAATACCTTTTAAATCATAGATTTCCCAGTTAATTACACACAACGAAGCAATTATTTGGAATATAGTACCAAACAACTGACCCCGGAAAACGGCTCTTGGAGGTACTTTGGCGTAATGGGCCATTTTTTGATCATAAACGTATTGCAGTGCTTGACCGGTAATATTATAACCCAAGGCCTTTAAACCCATAAAAGCGTTTGAGTTTCCGGGTAAGGCATAACCAATTATTAATTCCACGAAGACTTCGAGATTGAAGTAATAACCAGTGACGGCGTAAATGACACATAAGGGAATTACAAATACAGCATTTATACCAATCATTAATACAATTCCCCACACTGGAGTATCGGTAGCATAAACTTCTGCTGCTAATACTGCAAAAACAAAAGCGACAATCATTATTACAAAAAAGCACCAATCTGGGACTTCTTTATATTTAAGAATCATTCTTGAATGAGGATCATTGAAATGCTTGAACTCTGAAGACTTGAGATTTTTTATTTCCTTTAAAGATTTAACAGAGTTCCAAAGACCTTTTCTTTCAGTAAAGAATACGTAAGGAATCATAAAGGTGTATAATGCGCAATTTGCACCATAAACCAATAAATTACCAGCAGTTAAATATGGAGGGCCATATTCTTTATATTTTTTAAGATCAAACTTACTCTTGCTTAAAATGGATTTTACCGAGTACAACTCCCCAGTATTTGTATAAACATTATTATCATTAATTGGTAAATAAGCAGTCCACTTATAGTTGCTGTAATACATGGCGACGATAATTATGAATCCAATAAACATACCAATCATCATATTCATATAAGTATAAAATGGAAATGCTAAAGGAAGCCAATAACCAACAAAGTTCCAATCAAATGAAGTGATCGGGTTAAGGCCCAAACCTTGCATTGAGCCAGTTATTGTTGTAAGATTGAAGTTTTCGGGTGCAATCCAAGTCATCCAATTGAAATAACTTAACGCTTGAAAGATAAAATTTGGGAACCATAAATAAACGAAAGAAATTGCAAACAAGAGGAAGAATAGACGGTATCTGGTTATGCTCCAGCCGTTGATAACTTCCTTCTTTTCTTTTGTTAATAAAGCTCTGTTAAGAGCAAGCGTTGGCAAAATTGTTGGCCAAACAGCTCTAACAGGATAAATGACTATCCTTCGAAGTAGTCCAGCAAATCCCAAACCAAATAATTGGGTAGCCAAGGATATTAAAATTTGATAACCAATAGTAATATAAGTGTTACCATAGAAAATTTTCAATTTTTCTACATAAAAATTATAACCAACGTACATACCACCAATTGCAATGTCAAACATAACGGTAGCGAACATTTGCTCTTTGTAGTTCCAAGGCCCAGGGTTTAAAGAATGTCTAGTCCCAAAAATGGTGACCCCCCAATCTGGTAAGATACGTTCAAGGATTAGCCCACTTGGATACATTAACATTTGACAAACCGATGCCGAAATTGAGATGGAAGGATTTCTTCTTGAAAATAATTCATTTACTCCGGTACCAACTAGACACCAAAAAATACCTAATAAGTAGGCTCTGAAAGTTTCACAAGGTAGAGCTGGATCATCACGGGGAGAGCTTATTGCTCTTACTTCTGGATATGGCGAATGGTATTCGTTGAGCGCAGCGTACATTTTTACCTGAAAAACGTAATCATCATAGCACAGATCAACATCACAACCTTCAACCAACTTTTCAATTAATTCATAATCTTCTAAAGGGAAATTAGGATCACCTTCATGGTACTCAAGACAATTTTTCAATATTTCGATTGATTTATCAAGAGACAACTCGACAGTTTTAGCATAAATATATTCGACGTCTTCTATTTTTGAGTCAAGAACATCAGCATGTCCCAATTTCTCGTACAAAACTTGTCTATAGTCTGCCTGGTACGTCGAGTGAGTGAATTCAGTTTTATCTTCGATCTTTTCGTCAGACATTTTTTAAAGGGTAGACAATACCTTAAGTTCCAAAAAAGATTTCCCAGAGTATAAATAATAGACAACGCTCCATCAGCATTATCTGATCGGATCGTATCATCTTTCAAAATAAGCCAATAGAATGTCAAATAGGCAAAAAAGTAATCCTACAGACTCCGAAGGCAAAGTTATCAATTGTCATCATTTTTGTAATAAATTTTTAAAGGAACTTTGTTACATTTTATGGTACCTGGGAATTTCAATTGGCCGTATAGGTGTT
Organism: Hyphopichia burtonii NRRL Y-1933; assembly: GCF_001661395.1. NCBI lineage: Eukaryota > Fungi > Ascomycota > Pichiomycetes > Serinales > Debaryomycetaceae > Hyphopichia > Hyphopichia burtonii. Next base: position 2,727,764 of record NW_017963728.1, read on the forward strand.
AAATATAGTATTATACGGCTATCGGGGTGCGTTTTGTGTATTTTTTTGATTCCCGAGACTCAACAATTTTGACAGATTAAAAGTTAAGAATACGAAGACTTTGTTTCATTAAGAACGAATTGAATTCACCTTTTCTTTCAAATGCCGTGATTTAATGCAGCCGCTCTACATTGTTCATTGGAGTTGACCAGAGAAGTAGGATCTCAGCCAATCGGAGGACGTCTAGAGATTTGCACCTGCCGAGCTTCGTAAATGGATCTTCAATTTCTCCATGATGTCAAGGCTATTGCATTGTAAAATATTCTAATACTTTTGTTGAAAAAAGTACACTATTAAAAAAAAAAAAATCGATGGATCTGATAATCTTACAAGGTTTAAAATGATCAAATGTTCTATTTTTAAAGTATAAACCTATTCAAGCAAAGGTTTTTTAACCCAAATACTATCGAATTGAAGGCCTTTAGAATTGATGAACACTTGAGCAATTGGACACAATTCTTCAGTTAACTCTCTTAATTGATCGAATTGTTCATCGGTGGCATTAGTTTCAACTTCATAAACTACTTTCAAAGTATCAATTTTAAACCCAGGATATTTTTTTGGATCTTTCAAGACAAGAGATAAACTGGAGTCAGTTTGAATATCGGCTTTTCCAATCTTAATACCTAAATCCTCGGAAACTTTTTTAGCAGTAATATTTTGACAGCCAGAAACACTTGAAAACAAATGATGGATTGGATCGGGATGAAGATCAGTTCCCCCTAATTCTTCAAATAAATCATTTTGAATAACGTGGGCCTTACCCCCTCCAAGAGTCTCTAATTTTTGTATATATCCATTTGAGTTACCGCGTAAGCTAAGGGACAATGAACTTTTAACGGTGGTGGACGAAAAGTTTCTAATTAAAACTTTATTAAGTTGTAGTTTCAAAATACTTCTTAACATGTTTTGGTGAGCAAACTACATTCCAAAGAATACTTGGGGGTTATTTATAAGGGTTATTTATAATTTGAAAAGTGTGGTTCATGCTCGTGGATGCTGACTCGAGTCTCTGGACAGTCTTCTTGACTGCCCTATTGGCTGCTTGAATCAACCGTTATTAAGCGAACGGTATGAACCACAGTTAAATGAATTTTCGCATCAATTGAAGTTAAAATTACCTAAATGGTATTAGTAATCTGTCAATGGATTCATGACTCTGCTACTTGATTGGTCATTAGACACTGTGGCATGTAAGAGTTCTATATCGCGTTTCAAAAAAGCTAGTACATAAAAAATTTAAAAGCACTTGTTAAAAGCTTACTCTGAAATTGATTAATCAGTATGAATTATCAAAATAGTGTGAATAAAAAATAGCATGAATTGTCAAAGTAGTATATCAAAATAGTGTGAATAAAGAATAGTATGAATT
>NW_017963728.1:2729347-2734067 GCF_001661395.1 Hyphopichia burtonii NRRL Y-1933
ATGAATTGTCAAAGTAGTATATCAAAATAGTGTGAATAAAGAATAGTATGAATTATCAAAGTAGTATATCAAAATAGTATGAATAAGCAAAATAGTAATATGTTGAGATAGGCTACCCCAATTAGCAAGGTTCAGGCTTACGCTTATCCATGGGAAGGGCTTACAATAAAGATCTTTCTACTAAGCATACAAGTATGCTGTTTTCTTCTTCCCATAGCGACAATCCTCCACTCGGCTGGGTTATCCTTCCGAAACCAAAGCCGGTACTTGGTACGCTTTATATACTTCTCTTTCTTGAGGAGAAACTCCTTATTTGGTGTTGCAACAACCTTTGCCCCACATTCGTTATCCGGGAGTTGACACCCGTACACCCAGTATCTCGGGAAGAGGAAGTGGAGGAGGGGAATCTGTTGGGAATGCACAAACAGATCATAGTCTAACGAACAATTAGAACAAGGTTATTGCTCTAAAGCACATAAATCACTCAGTCGGCTGAGACCATTATCTTGTCTTTCATGAGTTACGATCAAAAGCCCGAAACAAATCCCCTCATCTATTGCTGTTCTCGTTTGTTACAGTTACTGGCTGCAAACTTTGTTCTCAACCGAGTATGCTTCCCCCAACCGGCCCCCACTTCAACTCCGAGACTTATCTGAAGATATATAGAGTGATGGAGTTAAGTTCGTTTGGCGATGGTATAAATTGGGCTTGATGAATCGGTGAAATGATGGTGATAATAAATATCATCATCAGTAAATCATGTTAGAAGCTATCAGTTCCCCCCGTGCTCCAAGTCCAATGCCGGACGAGTCAGTCATTGGACATTTGAGAGATGCCTCTCTTTTACAGCCAGGTCTGAATAAATCAAGAGCAACTGCCGATATGGCAGATCAAATAAACCCTCCCCTTGTCTACCAACCTTATGATAACGATATCCCGATTGATAAGATCTATGGGAAAGAAACTCCAACTCCTGATTTGTATAAATCAAACTTATTGGATTTAGCTAATGATTGGTGTACTAAGTTCAACAATGGTCAAATCAATGATTTGTTTGTTCCTCATGCTTCTTGGAAAGACCATTTATCTCTTTCTTGGGATTATCATCAATATCATGGATTTGATAAAATCAAACATGCTCTTAAGTCCCAGCAATCGTCTTTTAATTTGAAAAATTTAACGGTCAATACTAAAGCTGATATGAGATTTGAAAATAGTATCAGTGTCCAGACGATTCATCCTGCCACTGAGTCTAATCCAATTCCAATTGAATGGCTTCAAGTCGTTGTTAATTGGGAGAATAATTTTGGTTTCGGGATTGGGTGTATTCGTTTCGTTGCCGTCAACAATACTTTAAAAGCCTTGTCTGTTTTCACTGGGTTGGAAAACATTCGTGGGAATGAAGAAAAAATTGGGAAACGTAGACCTGAAGGGGTAAATCATGGTCAACATAAGGGTAGAACTTCTTGGTTGGAAAATAGACAAGAAGACTTTAAATGGGGTGACAGTAAAAACCCCACTGTTTTGATTGTTGGTGGTGGTCAAGGTGGGTTGAATACCGCTGCTAGATTGAAAATGATGGGCATTGATTGCTTGATTGTGGAAAAAAATCCAAAAATTGGTGATAATTGGAGAAATAGATATAAATTTTTGGTTTTACATGATCCTGTTTGGTATGATCATTTGGCTTATTTGAACTTTCCTCCTAATTGGCCCATTTTCACTCCAAAGGATAAGCTAGGTGATTGGTTTGATCATTATGCTCAATCAATGGAATTGAGCTATTGGACTAATAAAACCGTTTGTGGTTGTGAATTTAACAATGGGGTTTGGAAAGTTAAAATGGTTGATAATGATTCTGCTGAAGTTACTTATTTAAATCCAAAACATTTAATTATGGCTACTGGTCATTCTGGTGAACCAAATATCCCTCATTTCAAAAATGAACACTTATTTAAGGGTAAAATTGTTCATTCTTCTCAACATAATACTGGTAAAATGTTCCAAGGTGAAAATGCCATTGTTCTTGGTTGTTGTAATTCAGGTCATGATATTGCTCAAGATTTTTATGAACAAGGTGCTAAACCTATTATTGTTCAAAGATCTTCAACCTGTGTTATTAATAGTGAAATCGGTTTAAGAGTTACCACTGAAGGATTATTCGAAGAAGATGGTCCTCCAACGGAAATTGCTGATTTGTATTTAAATTCATTTCCAATGAAATTGTTAAACTTGGTTCAACAACAACAGTATCGTAAAATTTGTCACCTAGAAAAAGATTTGCAAGAATCTTTAACTAAGGCTGGCTTTAAATTAGATGCCGGTTATGGTGGTACAGGACTTTTCGGTAAATATTTTAGAAGAGGTGGTGGTTATTACATTGATGTTGGTTGTTCTAAATTACTTGCAGATGGTAAGATCAATATTAAGCAAGGGGTTTCCATTGATCATTTTACTGAAAATGGCGTTGTATTTACCGATGGTACTGAAGTAAATAATTTGGCTATCGTGGTGTTAGCTACTGGTTACTCGAACATGCGTGATACTGCAAGACGTATTTTTGGTGATCAGGTCGCTGATAAATTGAACCCTGTTTGGGGCCTTGATGAAGAAGGTGAATTTAAAACCATGTGGAGAGATTCAGGTCATCCAAATTTTTACTATATGGGTGGTAATTTGGCTGTATCAAGATATTATTCTAAGAAATTGGCTTTAAGAATTGTAGCCCAAGAAAGGGGTTTCTTGAAGCAAGATAATAACTAAGTAGTCTTTCTATCGTAAGCCATGATTTAAATGAATTTGTGTAACTCAATAAATGTTTTTAAATAATTTTTTGCAATCTAAAATTCCTTAAAGGAATGACATGGCCGCATTCTTCGTTTACGAAGATGTCAACTTATTCATATTCGTCAATTTGCTCCTCCAATCCTAGTGGGCCAATAGTTGCAATGGCCTAAGCGTTTTGGCAATTGTTTTACTAAAGTATGAAAAAACAATCCACTTATGAATAATAGGCTCGTAAGTACTTCTTAATTTGGCTCCTAAGTAGCCCCAAAGTCGTATTTGATAAAATGCGTTTCAAAAATTAGCTTTTTAATTCAAAAAGTTTTCCCATCTCAACATTTCAAAAAGAAACTGTAGTGGTTTCTTTTAGAATGTTCCATTCAAGTTAAAATTGCAAAATGGCTAACTTAATTTTTAAACAATATCAACTATTTCCAAAACTTTAATCATATTATATGATATATTTCAAATAAAATATGTAAAAACAGATACGGCTTTGTATCAATTTGCAACAAATTTGGCACTTTCTTAAATGTAGCCAAAAACAGAATGCGAACTTCGCAAATGACTACTTTTTCGGCAGATTTTGCATCAATATTAACATTAAAAACCAGAACACTGAATATGACGTTGAAGGGCAACTTGTATGAGGATCCATAGCTCAAGTTTGTCAACCCATGTGCTGAGTATAAGGGATTATTCATATAAAAAGGTCTGCTTTTCAGCTCAATTTTAAATGAAATAACTCCAATTATATCATAAATAATACAAATAATTTTGACTCAAAATGCTTCCTCATTTACGTGATACTTCCTTTTCCAATTTCGTTGGCCTTGCCTTGGTTATTAGCTACATGGTAAATGGTATTTTTTCTTGGAGACTTACCAATTATGACTTGAAAGTCTATTCTAGTTTGTTAGGTGTTGTTTGTGGGGCTGCTGCCGTTTCAGGTGCTTGGCCCTCTTGCTTGATTGCAGCCGTTGCTGGAGGTCTTGTTACTGCTGCTAAAGCTTTTAATCAAGGGGGTGACACCAACGGAAACGTCAGACGTGGAAGTGGAATTATTCATTTAGCCAGTAATGGTACTGTCATTTCTGAAAACTTCCACCCACTGCACACCACTACTGGTGTTTGGGATAAGATTATCAACGAAGGTAACACTTATGATGTCACTAATAATGGGACTTTTTTTATTTTGAAAGGAAATTTGCAATCAAAAGGATTCACTAGCCACTTGTTTAAAAGAAGTGACCAATCCAAAGCTATGAAATCCATACTGCTGTGGACTTTAATTCTAAAAGTTGGCCAAACTTAGGAACACTGGATGCAAATGCGTTGGCAAAACGAGTTGCTTTAGTTTGTGGTGGTACCAAGGCTTGTGATTTGGGTGCTGTTCTCGACGCAGAAAATAGCGACAAAGAATACATTCGTTTTATTATTCAAAGTATTAACAATGGTGTGCCTTACGATCCAAGTCCATAATTTCTACTATAGCTCTGAATTATTATTTGTGATCAATTGTTTACACATTTATGTAAAATATTGCAAAAAATCAGAGTAACATTTTCATTAAGTTTTTTTCAGTTTAGTCTGAAATCTGTTTTTTCTTACCTATATACTCAAGTGAATTCTTTAAAATTACAACATATTAATGTAGAATGGTTTACGATATTTTAGATTCAACACGAAGCAACATGTGTTTGCATCTCGTTGTAGTTTTGACATATTTTTAATTTCCATTGTCTCAAAAACTGCACATCGACTGATTTTAAACTATTTCAACTACAATAGTCATTCGAAACTCGTGAAAAGTTATTTCACGTCATGCAGGTGACCAATATTCGCTTTTTAAGGGAGTAGTTGGAACTGCTGGTCTAAAATAAAGTTATTTAAGATTGGTTTGAAGCATTTACCTCTAGTGCACGATATAGAGCTA
>NW_017963729.1:0-810 GCF_001661395.1 Hyphopichia burtonii NRRL Y-1933
CTTTGTTACCAATATCTAATGTTTCTAATTAATACATAAAAAATTTTACTATACAATAGATTAAACCAATAAAGAATTTGATTCCAACCTCAGATGATCTACTAAATCTACTTGTTACTCTTTTGTATAATTTGAATAAATCTAAAAACTTTACCTATTGCTTGTAAATATTTTTAGTTTGTACTTATCTAACAATCTCTTGCCTAAGGCTTTAGTAAAAAAAATAGCCTTTAATCATTCGGCTATATAGAACTACTTTTTCTTTCGCTGCTTAGTCTCTACTTCGCGTATCATCTAAAATTCCATTACTGTTTTTGAATTGATGGACTGAATCAGTATGTTTTTCTTTGATTCTTGTATNTTCTATTTAATGTCTTAAACGTTTCTGATCTCAAAAACCTGTAGTTATATTGAAATATGTTAATTGTCTGTAACGACTTATTTACCAAACATGTTTTAAAGAAAAACATCTCCCACTTTATTCTTACTTTTAAACTTTACAATTGAAGTTGTACCTGCACTTTTATGAAAAATTAATCGTTAACTAGAAACATTTCTTATATTTCTTTTAAACAAAACATAGATGCATTTGGAACTTAATCCCATTAAAAATGCTAATTATATCTTCAAGCTATGGCTATATTATCTAAAGCTAATTTTGCTAGTTCAAATAAATAAAAATTCTTCTTCATTCTTTTATTCTTGTAAAATAATTTGATTTCTCTTTTTATCATAGACGAATGGGGTGTTATTTTCGTCGAAGCCATAACCGATGCTCAAGTACCAAAGTTAAATGGTCTAATTTACGCC
>NW_017963729.1:1146-3788 GCF_001661395.1 Hyphopichia burtonii NRRL Y-1933
GTTAGTTTGCATGATGTGCCTTACAATACGATATAACTAAATTAGAAGCTCGTAAGTATGATTAATAAGTTTCGTTGTTCGGTTATCAAAAATGCTTATTCTAGGTTTTAAAATGAGACCCTCTAATTGATACAATGAGTACCATTATCTACATCAATTAGAGCTTGTCCTTTACAGCGTTGTGCTAAATATTTGAACCACTAGGTTGTTGTATTTTTCTTTTTTTTTTTTGCATCACAGATGCGAGGTCTCATTTTTTGCAACAATTATAACGAAAAAACAGGATTCGGATGGCATGATTTGGCACCATGAGCTCTTATCTTATTTTAGTTTCGAGAGTGATTACCTTTTGCAGGTGAAGCATTCCTTCTAACTAAGATACGTAGGCAGTACATTAAACTCCCTTTCTACGCACGGCAGCGCCTGATAATTTTGAAAGACTCTATAATTAGCAGCTTTAATCGTACTTGGAAAGAAGTTATAAAGTCTGTCAATTCTCATAATGACTTATAGCCAGGATGACGACATTTACTAATGTCTGAGAACTTCAACCCAGAAGATAATTATAGAATCCCTTATAGGGATAAATATGATATCATAAGTGAAGGTTTAAATGATAATATGTGTGCATTTATTGAAATGAATGGGATGACTATTTCAGAGGAAGATGGTGATTGGCAAGCCTATAAAGGCATCAAATTATACACGATTCTGATACTTCCGTCCCGGAATTGAAACCCATAGAAGCTCTAGATGGGTACGATGAGAGAGTTGACTATTTAAGTGAGATTCTTGAATTATGGGCAAAAATTAATAAAGATTTGAATAATAATCAAAGTGATACAATTCCCTAGCTACATTTAACATATTTATCATTAAAAGTTATAATTCTAATTAAAAGTTATATTTGGTTCTTTATTATATTTTATAGTCAAGTAAAAGTATAACGGCAAGCGTTTTGCAATCAAAGATTCTATTTAAAACGAAAAGCTCTCGTAACTGCATTCTGGCTTCACCAAATAAAAATATCATAGAATTCTCAAGAAAACTTGTGCTTTTTTACAATAAGTTTTCTATATAGCGAAGGTTTCAAGTTACCGGCTAATGCAAAAAAAAAGTATATTCTAGATGGTATTATTATAAATCAAATTCTATTTCGGCTGATAGCTAGGAGGAGCAGGTTCTGAGTTAGTATTTGTAAGAATTATATTTGAGCTGAGATAAAATTTATCAGTACGATCACCGGGATAAATTTTAACCTTTAAGTTTATTGATAATACGTGATTATAATCAATATTTTGTGCACAGAAAGATTGAGTCAAATTGTCTGGTATTTCACAATCGAAAAACTGTTCTGGTAATTCAAGCATGTGGAAATTTTCCCGGCTAGCAAGATGTTCAATTTTGGAGCTTATTTTTCGGAATGCATCTCCTTCTCCATGGTAATCAGCCGGAGTGAAATCGTTCAAGTCTAATTGATAATCACAATCTTCATCACGAAGAGTCCACTGTGAGTGCAAATCATACGCTGTCACAGCTGCAGTATAATTTACGTAACTTTTCAATGAGATATTAATATGGGTAATATAGATTTTAGCTTGATCGGGGTGGGCTTCTTTTTTTGAATCAGCAAAATTTTCAAAAAACAAGCCACGAAATGCTTCGGGCGTGATTGGAATACCTAAAAAGATACTTATCTGATTCTTCAAGTTTGCTCCCATTTGAATGATTCTCTCAGTACCTCCCTTTTCAGTCTGGATGCTCTCTCCAGACTTGAAAGACATACCATATTCAAAAGGGATCTTAATACATTTATGAGAGACCAATCTTTTGAAAAAATTTCTTTGAGTGGATTCGATTGGTTCAAACTTTAACCTGGTGAGTGATGTATTAAATGACGGAAGCAAGAAGCCATCTCTGTTCAGAACGTGGGATGAATCAATCTTTAAACCTGTCCCTGAAGGATGAAAATTAACCTTTTCGAAATCGGACTTAGTTCTAGAGAACCCCGAGGTTTTATGTGCTACCCCAACCACGGCATATTCGATAGTAGCAAAATCTTCCAATGCATGATGACAAAATGAAGGTGGTAATCTGAAGCCAGAACTTTCATCTGGGATTTTTATTGAGAAATCATAGTAATAGCTTCCTGTAGTGAGAGTATGCTCATCGCTACTCAAAACATGTTGAATATCCGGAGGTGGGAAAAGTTTCAAAGGAATCTCGATGAGATTTATCGGAATCATTACATACCTATCCTCGCTTCGTGTTTGACCTTGACCATCCGTCCGCTGAACTGTCCGATGATTCTTGGTTATTGAAGTTCCTTCAAATTTAACAATAATATCACGAATATCGGCCTTGTCCGAGACTGAAACAACCACCGTACCTGAAATAACATCACCGTAAGTATAATATCTCCTGTCGTCTTTAAGAACTATTTTCAATTTCAAAGACCCCATCGTTGGCTGCCAAATTGCAAAAAAACTTTTACTAAAGAATATCCATTTCTCTATATAAGGCTCGTACTTTTGCGTCAAGTGCAGAAAAGAATGACGAAAACAGTAATAAAGCCTCTGCGCCGCATACTCAGTCATGAAAAGCTTTTTGCGACCATAAAAAGAGACTAAGCTTCTTTGTTG
>NW_017963729.1:4212-150688 GCF_001661395.1 Hyphopichia burtonii NRRL Y-1933
TCATATGATGTGATGCAATCCATCGTGTTGCACGAGTTGCAGCTTTTAAATCTAATCGAAATTGCCATTGACGGTTATGGCTATAGCTAAAAATTTCTTGTGAATAAACTAGTTCATGTCTAAATTGATTTTTATGCTGCAAATTTTAGATTTTTTTTTTTTTGCATATTAGTGGTTTTCAATAACAGATAAATTAAATTTGGAATTCATTAACAGCTTTTGCAATTAAACTGCAATCATTATTTTATACAGTTGTTTATTCAGGGTTCTATGTACTTATATACTAGTATTAAAAAAAATGTATTGTTCAAATTCAAACTACTGGTGAAAACTATCGAAGTTTGTTGAGTTCCAGCTATTAATTGACTCTAATCAAAACTATAATTATGGTTTATAATCAGGAGGGTGTGGATTTGAGTCATTATTTCTAACAATTACGTTTGAAGTAAAACCAAGCTTATCACTGTAGCCACCAGGGTAAACTCGAGTTTTTAAAACTACTGACAACTGATAGTTGTAATCTATTTTTTCAGAAGAGAAAGTTGGAATAGTATCTTCTGGTAATTCACAGTCAAACAACTGTGCTGGTAAGTCAAGGATGTGGAAACTTGCTAGGTTAGCAAGATGATCAATTTCAGGGCTAATTTTTTTATATATGTCGCCATTCCCACGGTACTCTTCTGAAGTAAAGTCATTTAAATTTAATTGATAGTCACATTTTTCATCACGAAGAACCCATTTTTTGTGAGATTCGGTACTTGGTAACTCCGTCTTGAGCCTGACAAAGCTCTGTAGCATGATATAAATATGGGTTATGTTTATTTTAGCTTGATCTTGACGGAATTCTTCCTTCGAATCAGCCGAATTTCCAAAGGTTATACTACGAATTGCTTCTGGTGCTATTGGAATACCTAAATAGGTACTTATCTGACTCTTCAAATTAACCTTAGACATAATAAATCTTGTGGTAATACCTTTTTCAGTCTGGAAACTATTCCCATGTTCAAACGATACACCTAATTCAAAAGGTATCTTAATGCTTTTATGAGAGACCAATTTTTTGAAAAGGTTACTATTGATTGATTCGAAAGATCCAAACTTCAAACTTGTATTACATGTTTCAAATTTTGGAAGAGACAATCCACTTCTATCCAAAAGTTGACTGGAATCAACTTCAAGGGTTGATTCAAACGGACAAAAGTCAATATTCTTTGAGAAGTTCACAGTCTTTATAAATCCAGAGGTTTTATATGCGATTGCTTTAATATCATACTGGATTATTCCAAGGCTATCGATCTTTTTATGAGTGAATGAAGGTGGGAGTTTAATGCCAGAACCATCATCCGGTAGCGGAATGGAGAAATCATAGCGATAAGTTCCTTCACCGAGAATCAGTCGATTGAAGCCCAGTTCTGGTGAAGGGTGTACTTTTATGGGTGTTTGAAAGAATAATTCTGGAGGCATCATCATACTTAAAAGTTTAGTGGTACTAGACTCCGTGAAATCCATTACCCTATGATTCTGGGCTATTGAACTTCCTTGAAATCTAACTATAATCTCTTCTATCTCGGCTCTCTTTGTAATTGTAGCCACCACTGTTCCTGTAATAACATCACCGGTAGTGTACTTTCTTTTGTCGTCCTTGAGAATTATTTCAAGAGAAACTGGTTTCATCTTTGGCTGCCAAATTGCAAAAAAACCAAAAGAATATCCATTTCTTTATATAAGGCTCGTACTTTTGCGTCAAGTGCAGGAAAGAATGACGAAAACAGTAATAAAGCCTCTGCGCCGCATACTCAGTCATGAAAAGCTTTTTGCGACCATAAAAAGAGACTAAGCTTCTTTGTTGAACTCTGCGAGATCATCATCTTAGTTGGAGATGGTGAGGTCGGTAAGCGTCGGTCAGTGGTTTTGATTGTAAGAAAGCCGGTGAAAAAAAAGATATTCGGTATTTTTTTGATCGGTCAAGCCTTTCCATGGCTATGAAGCCGGTCAGTGGACGGTCATATGATGTGATGCAATCCATCGTGTTGCACGAGTTGCAGCTTTTAAATCTAATCGAAATTGCCATTGTTGGTGATGGCTATAGCTAAAATTTATTGTGACTAAACTAGTTCATGTCTAAATTGATTTTATATTAAAATTATTTACCATAGGTAAGCAAAAGAAGTATTGTTGTTTAATTAGTGTCTATTTTCTATCAGGAAGCAACATTTATTGAAAGTGCCAATTGTTCTTTCTTGAGTTTGCAAATTCTCTTCTTGAAGAGTGATTTGATATATAAGCATAACTATATTAGTGACGGGTTCCTTTTACCACAACAGGGATCATTCCTCCAGTTGGAATGGTATAAGCTCTATGGCCGATGACCCCCAAAAAAGTTTTAATTGTACCACCATGAGAAGTAACCGATACAACTTGATCTTTTGTTGGATCAGTTTTAGATTGAGATGAATCCCATTGCTCATCGAAAAGCTGCTGCATGAACCTATTAGTACGTAAACACTGTTCAGCAGCAGTTTCTTCTACCTCATGCACATACCAAGTATCTTCTTCTTCGAAACCAGGTTCAGTAATAAATCCGTGCTTACCAAAACGTTCCAAAATGGTAGTTTTGTTTGATCTCTTATTGCAAAGATGAAACCCTAGCATTTCTCTAACGTTCTCAACAATGACTGGTTTGGTGTTTTCTGGGAATATATCCTTCCATGTAATGAGTAATGTGTTACATGACCTTTGAAGAGGAGAAACTATGAATTTAGAAGGAATTGGGGCATTCTTAGCCAATTGTTCTTTCCAGGCTTGATTATTCTCTTTTGCCTGGTTAATACCAACTTCAGTCAATACTGGATCTGGCCCATAAACGAGGTCTCCATCGCGTTCTAATTCATGCCACTTTCTTCTCCATTCGCCAATCCCATACTTACTAACAACTATATTATGGTTACCCTGGCCATGACGGGCCAAAAATAATAATTTATAACATTCATTATCTTTTGCATTGATGTTTAATTCATTTAGCTGTTCAACAATATCAGACCAAGGTTTCGTGATTCCAAAATCACAATCAACATAGTTAAAATTCAAGTCGTCAGTATTTGGGTCGGCCTGTTTGAAGAATCCAGGTACAAATTCAAAATCCCAAGGAAATTCTAACTCGTTAGTGATTGGACTTCTCTTGTTCAATTTAGCAATTGTTTCCTGGTATACCGGGATTGTTTCACGTCCTTCCCTAGCGTCTTCAAAATCTCTCTCTGTGGGTATTAATAAGGACATGGCTTCTGAAAAATGGTTGTTCCCCCACTATCTATCCTAAAATTTGAAGAATTGGGGGATTGGGGTATATTTATATTAGTAGACTTTGTACTATCCGATTCTCAAAGGATTTATTTTCGGAATATCTTCTTTCAACCAAACCTAAAATGGCAATCATTCCGAATGATACCCTATAGCAGGTTCCCATGATCGAAAATATCATCACCAGATCTCCCATTCAGAATGACTGCGGGGCTATAAACGTAACCTTCGGTGCAGAAGACGTTGATCTAGTGCATATTGACGGAGAATCTGCGACTGCTGGTAAGATCAGATTTTCTTGTTATGTATGAACAGGTATCCAACTCTAAACCGATACAACAGCTACTAAGCATACAATTCAAGTCTGGTTGCCCTTGTTAAAAGTTAGAGAATGTGGTTTTTTCGTGTTTGAGCTAAAGACAATGATTCAACTTTGATGATTTATGCTCAGTTTTCTGACAAATTTCTTCAAAACTTACAAAATTGCAAAAAACGATCAACTTTTCTGCATCCTTCAATACACTCTATAAGTAGATAAAACAGCTTAAGCATCATTGAATGTATGAATACCTATTTGAGCTCATTTGTAGCAAAAAGCACTTTTATATGTACCGTTATACTGCATACAACACAGCTACTCCAGTATGTTGCAATTCCAAAATCGGCCTTCAAAGAGTTCATTGATCAGTTTGTTGAGCAGCAAAGTGAAGCTTTGATTTAAATAATAATGAAAGGAAGGTAAGTAGCATAATCTAAATATTAATAAAAAGAAGGTAAGCGAGCTGCAACACTTCCGCAATACTCCTAATAAACGTTTACTCAGAAACCGGGCTAACGAGAATGAAACAAATCCAGCTTACTCAATGTACTTGCTTATATAAATAACTTCTGTTTCAATGCCATTATCTCTTCCCCATTTCATGCTATTATCTTGTGCATTCTTCATCGCAATTGCTCGCAAATCAGCTTATTTGAAAAACCAAAAGTAGCCCTAACATACATAAGCCGTTAGTCTTTGACTAAATCCTAGCGTAACCCAGGCTTAACACGTATGAGCCAAAATTAAAGTCTGGAAGCATTTGGGTAGTTTGCATCTCCCGCATTAAGAAAACGATACCGCAAAAAAAAAAAAAAAAAAAGCGTTATCTTTCAATGAAGTTTACCGCTAAAAATCACTCTATTTCAAGAGTAAAAGTAGCAAAGATTTCATAAACAAAGGGTAGACACAATGGCATTGCTTGAATATTTATACGTCTGTTACGATACGAAGACTTGTAGTTTGGTTTCACAATAAGAACCAAAGAGTTCCGCTAACAAGCGGTGAAGATGTTTAGCACCGGTTTGTTATTGATAAGCACAAGAGAGAGTGGCTTATATAGAATATAAGGTTTAATTGATAAGAGTCTTTCTTTGTGCTTGTAAGTGGATACGAAGGTGAAATATTTTGTTTCGTACGATTGGGCTCAAGTCATTATCGAAGAACGCAACATGGAATGGGTTGATTATTTGGCTCTGTTATCTAGCGGGAAGTTTCAAGAAAGCTAGTTAAATTAGGGATCTTCTCCACAAATCTCTGGAATATCATTTTATTGTGGAAACATAAACGGGCTATTTAAATTATGAATTTGAAAATCGAAACTGAAACTGACGTAAAGGTCCCAGGTACAATTCATTTGATTGACGTTGAGGGTAACTTGGATGTTGCACATGAAGCAGGAGATGATATAGTTCTTGTTCCTCAACCCACCCTGAATCCAGAGGATCCTTTAAATTGGAGTAAGTCAAGAAAGTACCGGGTTGCAATATGTTTATTATTGGCAGTATTTGCTGCAGATATTCTTACCACTGCCTTATCTGCCGTTTTGCTTGTCATTGAAGATGATACCGGTATTCCTCTTGGTGTTTTAAACTCTGGGGTAGGGGTTCAATATTTATTTTTTGGTTGGTCTAATTTACTTTGGCAACCTCTTGGTTTAACTTATGGAAGAAGACCAGTATTGTTGTTTAGTCTACTAGCTTGCATGTTGTGTTCGGTATGGACAAGTTATGTTAAGAGTTCAGGAGAGTGGTATGTGAATAGGTTTCTTTGTGGTTTTTTCTATGGACCTATAGAAACTCTTATTGAAGTTTGCATTGCTGATATATTCTTTCTTCATGAAAGAGGTGCTTGGATTGCCTGGTACTGTTTTATGCTTTTTAGTATTCCATTTGCTAGTGGTATCGCAGCTGGGTTTATTTCTGATAGATATGGTTGGCAATGGATTCAGTTTATTGCTGCTATAATCACAGCAGTGATTTTAGTAATTTTATTCTTCTTTCTAGAAGAAACTATGTTTTATCGTGACAATATACTCGAACAAGATCCAATAGAACAAGTCAAGAGCTCAGACCGAATTATCGATTCGAAAAAAAATGATACTAAAGTTAATGTTGAAAAAATCCAAACTCCAGAAAGTCCAATAAATAATCCAAATGGGAAAAGCTTCATAGAAAGGTTGAAATTTTGGGGTGCAAGAGACCCAAGACAAAAAAACGTTTTTTTCCAATCTATTTGGATACCATTTTACCTTCTTCGATACCCTGGTATAATTTTCGCTGGTTTTACAGTTGGAGCTGTTCTTTCGTGGTTTAACGTTCTTAATGCAACCATATCAAGTGTGCTTTCTGGCTCTCCATATAACTTCTCACCAAACATGATTGGGGTATTTTTTGCCTCTCCATTCATCGGAATAGCTATTGGTAGTTGGTTTTCTGGTAGCATAGTTGATAAATTCACCATATTAAAAGCTCGTAACGGTAAAGGTATGAGAGAACCAGAAACGAGATTGTTTCTCTCAATACTTCCAATGTTAATCCACCCCTTCGGTTGCTTCTTGTACGGTATTGGAGCTGAAAAGGGAATTCACTGGGTGGGTCTTGCCTTTGGTGCTGGAATGATTTGTTCAACATTTCCAATTGGAAGTGCTATTGCAATTAACTACATTATTGATTGTTATAAAGAGGTTTCCGGTGATGGGCTCGTCACCATGATATTGGTGAGAAACTCAATGGGATTTGGGTTTAGCTACGCTGTGACCCCCTGGCTAGTTGCTGTGGGAATCCAAAACCTTTATGTAGCCATAGGCCTAATCGGTATGGCTATCTGGGCAACCTCATTTCTCATGATAATCTTTGGAAAACGCTTCAGAAAAGCTTCTGCCATAAGTTATTGGAATTTAATTGACAAGTTCGGCCTCAAAGCACATTAAATAGTTGTCTTTCATTCGTAGTGTTACCTTATAAATGTATATGACTTTTTTGCAGTTGATAATTGTAGTCGTCTCATTACAAAATCTGCAGCACTTTTTTTTTTTTTTTTTTTTTTTTTTTTTTTTTTTTTTTTTTTGTTTTTTTCAATTGATAAAGCTCTGCAGACTTAGAGAACTTGAAGGGAGTATATGAGTGCATTTGCTGCTTTGAAAGCTCTAAGAGAAGCTTCTGCGTCTCCTTTAGACGGCGGTGATACTTTAGATACCCCTGGAGTACAAAGAGTAGTGGAAGATATAGTGAAGGAGGAAGAAGTGCATAAAATACAGCCAGAATTGTCTACTTTTCATACTGTATCGAATTTTAGTCCCAATCGCCAAAATATAATATTCAGAGATGGTAATGTACTAGTGGCTTTAAAAAAAGGTGAAAGCTTAATAATTAATGGTCAGGGTACTTTTACAGTGGAAAATGGTGCCGTACTTATAAATGATATACACTACGTTTCATCCAGTTCTTCGAATTCAAGTCATGATTTTATAGCAACACCAGCTCAATCTCTTCCTGTTATATCAAGCACCCACCATGCAAACAAGAGCAACAAGCCTTGTGCTCCAAGTTCGGATTTCAGCATTGAATATGAATCAGTTGTTAAATTGAGTAATTTGTATACTGGGTTAGAAAAGCTCAGCTATTTCCATAATTCTTTCAAATCCTTTTTTTATAATAAAAGCCAAGAACAAGATGGGTTCCTAGACTCAGAAATTAAGAGATATTCAGCAAAATTTAAGAGCTATTCTTTTGAGATAGTTCTAAACCAGGACGAAGAATTCAGTGGGTTGACCATAAATCCTGAATGGCGGTCATTGATCTCGAAAGCCATTACTGAATGCTCAAAGGATAAAGAGCCAAAAGTTTTCATGGTAATTGGTACTAAAAATAGCGGTAAGTCTACTTTCGCCAAAACATTATTAAATTCATTGATTCAGTATTCCAATAAGAAAAGAAAGAAGGCTGAAAATGTCAAAAAAATATCATATATAGATGTTGATCCAAACCAATCTGTGTTCTCAACTCCATATAGCTTGTCAATCTCCAATCATGATGTACCCAATTTTGCCTTGAATTTCCACGAAACTGTGGCCCCTGAAGATTGTTACTCACATTATTATGGTTTCAGCACTGCTCAAGAACTGCCGCATCGATACTTATCTATTATCAAAAGTCTTTTACATCACTATAAAGAGAACTACAAAGAAAATGGTAACCATCTTGTGATAAATACTCCTGGGTGGGTAAAGGGATTTGGAAAGGAATTGCTCAAAGAGGTGTCCCGTTTGGTTCAACCGGACCAGGTCTTTTTTTTGTCCAATTCTTTAGAAGAGGGTGATGATTCGTTAGCTCTAGAAGGCATATCCTTCCAGAATATCAGCACGTCAAGAGGTATCTATAAAACATCCAAATTCACTTCCTCTCAATTAAAAACATTTAATAAGTTAGCATATTTCCACCAATCGAGTTGTCTAAAGTTCAATTTCCAAAGCTGGTTCTTAGAAAAATCGCCGCTTAAATTATCATACTCGACCCTTAATACTCAAGATACCCTTGGTATAAACGCAATAACGATACTCAACCAAGATGCACAAGTCAATTTTCATATAGACGACTTAGGTTTGATGCTTGAGGCATCGATTGTTGGTATTTATGCCATAGAAGCGTCATTATTTCAAAACTTCAAGCCAAAATTGACCAACAATAATAAAAACTTAGACATGCCTCTATACATCAATTCGCTGGATTTCGCCATCGATCACAACTCTCCTCTTATACGTTATATGGGATTATCAATGGTTCACAGCATCAATGCCGCTGACCGTTACTTGAACATGTACTTCCCCTTTTCCAACCGAATCCAGGGTTTAATCAAAGAATACATCGAGAGAAAATACAAGCTTATCATCGTAAAAGGTGAAGGGTCCTTGCCCGTTTACGAAATGGTTAGTCCTGACATGCTACTGTTTTCTGGTTCCGAACGACTCCCACAGTTGCCGTACGTCAGCTTCGATAATAGAAGCAAGGTTGGCGATGTGTGGAAGATAAGGCGAAACGTCATGAGAAACAGGAAGAACTAACTACTATTTAATCAATATAAGAATACAACTAAGATCATGTAGAGAATCCTGTATACTAAAGTGAAAAATGTCAAAAAGACAAGCGAAGATTTGAGAAAAAATGAAAAAAAAAAAATATATCGAGGAAAAAGCCAGATAGCCATTGGAATTTTCAACCATAGGTTTATATGAATTACTTCGATAATAGATAATTCATTGGACGTTGTGCGTATAACTGAGGCTAGGAAATATAATAGACCAGAATGCTCTTCCGAAATGTGTTTTCCAGTGCTGCAATTTTCTTTATAGCGCAGCATATCAATGCTGACATCATAGATCATAAAAAAGACAATCAAGCCTCTCCTGCTGATACTCCAGGGCATATGTCTTTGCCTGGTTTGTTTGAGCTTGAGAGCATTGATGAGCTAAAACTTAACTGGGAAACTTACAATGGTATAAGACTTGATACCGGTAGACTTCTTTTTGAAAACGGCCCGGGGTCTGTTTGGTCAACTCCACAATTGGCTAATACAAGAGATGAATGGACTATTGAAACTACATTTAGATTGACTCCCAAAAACGGTGACTCTAACATCCATCACGATCAATCAAATGGGTTGGCATTTTGGCTTATAAACCCTTCCAACACTGGCCCAATAGACGATCGTAATGTTAATAATTATGGTGGACCTTCACAATTTGACGGGTTTCAGTTTTTGATGAACAATAAAGATGAAACAGGATTGAAGATATTCGCAAATGATGGAAGCAAGGTCTTACTGAATTCTTTATCGGATTCGATTGGTAATTGTGGATTTAATTTTTTACAATCAGATATCCCATACAGTATAAGAGTTTCTTATTCTAAACAAAGAAACTGGTTTAAAGTTCAAGTTGATAATAACTTATGTTTTAAAACTAATGCCATTGTTTTACCTGATGAAATTGATGATTTCAAATTTGGGGTATCTGCTAATATTGGTGACACTTCAGAATTTTTCGAACTTTTTGGAATTAATGTATGGTCTCATTTAACTAGTGATGCTATTGATGATCATGGATTGATTAATAGTGGCCAAGTAAAAGTTGATGCTGACACAGTGGTTGTAAAGGATAAATCAGACAATTTTGTTCCTCCTTCGTACATAAGGGAATCATTAATGGAAAGAACTAGAAGACAACAAGAAGAAATTGCAAAACAACAAAGTAATGGATTGTCCAATGATGGACTCAAAGAAATATCTCAAAAACTTGCTCAAGTAGAACAATCAATAAATAATATCAAATTTGGTGACGGTTCATCAGCCCCATCATATGATATCAAGGTCTTGGAAACGTATATTCAAGATATTAAAAATGTTCAAAGCCAACAATCACAGATTTTAAGTGACTTACAACAAAGTTATACCGATTTTAAATCTACAATCACCCAGCAATACTCTCAAATGTTGAGTGCAGTATCTAAATTGAATGAAAAGGTCATTGGTGAAGTTAGAGAACACCAATTCAGCATGGAAGAAGTGGGTAAAAAAGTCGATTTGCTAATGGCAAACCATAAAGAAATATCTCATCAATATCAAAACCAACAACCCCTTCAGATTCCAAAAACAGACTATCCAGGTACTATAGTTAAATGGATATTAATTATTATCTTTGCAAGTATTTTGGTATTAACTCTTGTTATTTATAGATTAAGACATGATATCAAACATTCCAAACTTCTTTAAGCATATATGTTTGTTTACAAAGTATAGTTGTTCTTGTATAAATACATTCGACTCAACAGGTTAAAAATATCCATAAATGTAGCAACATGTTAGTATTTTGTTTTGTGACTTGTAAGAAAATATTACATGCCCATTCCAAATCACTACGAATCAAAGTATTGATGAAGTAAAATTAAGTCTAGTATTTAACATGATATAAACATATAAGATCGGAGAATAAATTTTCAATTTAAATCTTCGAGAGATATCTTGAAAGAACGTATTTTTTAAATAAAACAAATAAATGAAACAAAATAAAGGCAATAAAAACAATAAAAACATGGTCAAGAATTTAAGGAAAACAATAAAACTAAAACAAACAGAAGAAACTTAAACAAATATAACGAAATTAATAATCAACTATGAGAACTATAGTTTCCACTAATTAAATTATGAACACTTGGGATTTGAGCATCATTGGCGTCAACAATTTTAGCAGACTTAACAGGAGGTTCACTAAGGCTAAATTTAACTTGAATTCCTGATTCATGTTCAGAAGCTAATCCTTTAGTCATAATTCTTGCAATAATCTTTTCTTGATTACTATCCTCATCTGAATTTTCTAAACCAGAATTGAAGAGAACCAATGGTTTTGGATATCTCCAAGTAATACGATTTTTATCTTTATTAAATGAACCCTCTGGTTTAGAAGATGCAGAAGTGGTCTCAATCAAATTGTTCAAAGCTGCAGAAATAATCAAATTATTGACACTAATTTTAGAGGAGTATTTGGGGTTTAATTTTAAAATAAGAATTAAACTAGCTTGATGATTTTCAAATTTCCAAATTTGTCTAATCAATAAAGGAATTTGAGATTCATTCAATTGAACTAAGTATTTCAACCCACCTAATGTTTTCGATAAAATTGAGGAAGGATCCAAAACAAACTCTTGTTGACCAACTTGTTTTAAAAATTGATCATTGACAACAAACTTATCCAACTTATTTTGAACCTTAATTTTGATGTCTGGTAAATTACCCAATTGTAATGAGTTATTATAATTAAAGGCCACTTCACCAACAATTTGTGATTTGGTCAATTCACCATTTTTGAATGTAACATTGATAATTTCGGCGACAGAAGTATTCAATCCATCTCTTTCATCTTCAAAGTTATGTTTGAATAAATCAGTCTGTTTGAGGATAGAATTACCAGTACTTTGACTAATCAATGACTGAATAGGAGCTGGAGAAGAAGTTCCACCACCTGTTGGAAATGCACCAGGAATTTGGACTTGAGGTTGAACAAAAGATTCACGAGCATTAGGCAAATTATGGAAGATTTGCAGACTTCTATCTTTTACTTGAGGAACATTATTTTGTTTTGGTGGAGGAGTTGGCCCAGAAGGGTTAGAAGTATTGTGGGCAACTTTTCTCGATGGGGGAGGAGGAGGTGGCTGCGAATGTGATTTATTATCATTGGAAGCTATTCCAACAGCACCAGCAGCAGTACCAATGGCAGCACCAGCAGCAGCACCAATTCCAAGACCAGAATACCCATTACCAGCGTCATTATTTTTCAGTGAAGAAGGTTCATCACCTTTATTATGATATTCATAACGAATAGGAGATTCTTCATTATCAAGAACATCAGGAGCTGGCAAACGATCTTCATCAGTTGTGTTTGAAGTACCACTATTACTAGGGAAAGCACGTTGTTCTTGCTTTGGAGTAGCGGAAATTGGTTGAGTATCATCACCAGCTTCAAAACTGTAAATACCGTCACTACCTTGTCTTGATCTTGCGATTCCCAAGAAGTCATCATTGTTTGAAGCATTTTGAACATTTGAATTAGATGGAGGAGGAACAATTGGAGAGAAAGAACCATCATTAGCAGAAACATTATTTTGATGATCTAAGTCATGTTTTTGTAACATTGATAAACGATTACCTCTACTATCAATTGGGACATCATCATCGGAAGAACTTTCATCTTCATGGCCATACTTGACAACATTAGGAGATTCTTGAGGAATCGATTCTTGTTTAATGTTTTCTTTTTGAGGAATTGGAGTACGAGGGTCTTGAGTAGCATAAGAGTTTGCAGAAAGAGCCACTGGTTGTTGTTGTTGTTGCTGTTGTTTTAGATCAACAGATCTTCCGACTTGAGGGGAGTTAGGAGAGACGGGAGACAAAGGAGTAGAATTGATCGACTGGAAAGTTTGGCTTCTTTCTGGTTGTGGAGGAGACGATTGTTGTTGTTGTTGTTGTTGTTGTTTACCAAACTGAGGTTGTTGAGAATGTTGAGGAGTTCTCTGTTGAGCAAGAGAGCCCAGCTGATATACATCAGAAGGCTGTCTTTTGATCGAGCCATTTCTCAGGGAGGTAGTAGCACTTCTATTTAAATGGTTAGCCAATGATTCTTGAGACTTATTTGGTAAAGCTGAATGAGAAGTTGAACGACGATTTAAGGAAGAAGTTGTTGACAGGGCCAGTTCAGGAATGGTATCATTTGATAAAGTATTAACGTTATGAGTTGGAGAGGCAACTGATTTTTTATTTTTACGACCAAAGATGGAACCGACTTTTGATTTAATTTTTGATTGACGTTTAGCAGCTTTTGAAGTAGGCTGTGGGTTATGACTTGGAGTACTTGTTGAAGAATTAATCAGATGCATATCATTGGGGAAAGAAGAAGTGGTATGAGGCAGAGGAGGAACCGATTTGTCTATAGGTTTAGCATTTGGTAAGTAATTTTTCAAGAGATAATCCAAATAATTTGCCATTTCTTTATCAATTTTAAAGTTTGATAACAAATAATTTGAAGAATTTTCATTATTTGACAAATTTTTCGAAAGATTTGAATTGTTTGATTGGAAGAAATTTAAAATAACGTTAAAGTAGAGTTGTTTTTCGAATTTTTTAAAATTTTCGAAATTGTCAAAAATTTGAGGAGCTTTAACATTCCATTGATATTCTGCTTGGGGGTTTGAAGAGAGGGATTGAGAAATTTCTTGTAATTCTTGAGAATTGATTAATAATTCGGAATAATGGATATTATTCTGAGAAGATAAGTCTTTCAAAGGACCAATGGTCTCTAACTTCAATTGTTTATATAATAATTCATTGGTATGAATATCTAATTGAATTGAATTGAGCAAACAATTCCATAATTTAGGAATGTTTCCATATTCACCAGCATTGGGTATATTATTAAAGAATTGAGAACCAACAGACAATAATTGATTTAAAGACTGGTTGGTTTTTTGTAAATGGTTGGAATAAGCGGTAAACCAAGGTAAGAAATTTTTATCAACTAACTTTGAAGTCGATTCAAGACTTGTAGGCAAGATTGTAGCAGCCAGTTGAGGAGAAGACGACGTAAGGATAGAGGTCCCAAATACTGATTGGGCGTCTGAATCTGTCATTTTGATTGTGTTTCGTCAATTGATTAGAGTATTTCAACCGTAGTAACCGCTCATAGGGTTTTATTTGCTAATTTGAAGTAGGAAGGTGTGGAGGTAGTGCGCGGAAGACCAAAAAACAACAACAAATAAAAAAAACACCCGCACCGCACGATACCCGTACATCCCATATTATCAGCCAATCACCGTACGTCTAGCCTGTATCGTATACTATAAGTACAGTAATAACCGTACGAACCGTCAATAACAGTAACAGCTAACAAGACCATGCAAGAAAGTTTTGAAGGTCAGTAAGAAGTATGGTAAGTACAGAAAGTATGGCAAGAAAGAAAGTATTGAAGGTCAGTAAGGTAAGAAAGTAGGTGAAGCTGTAGGCAGACAGGGCAATATACATGTGATACTACGACATACAGAGATATCGGACAGTACAACAGAAATATTATATAGCTATATTGTCAACGGTGAGTCATGAACAGATACGAAAGAACATCGAGGTGTATCGGCACATTGACAGTTGGTGCAATCAGGACAATCAGGACTAGTCCAAGCAGATAGTCCAAGCAGATAGTGCAAGCAGATAGTGCAAGCAGATAGTGCAAGCAGTCAGTACCAGAAAACCGCTTTTCTGCTTTTCTTGAGTTGCTGGCCGACAGGGTATATCTCCTGAACCGGAGCTTGGAGAGGTCCCGACTAAAAAGGTTAAAATAACATCAAAAATACGAGCGAGTCGTCCTTGTTCAAATCTCTTATCAGTTATTAATTACTGAGAAAAACTTGAGATAAGGCAGGTTGGTTTTGTTCAACCAATGAGAATTAAATAAGACTTCAAGAAAGACAATTAAGAAACAGTACAATTCTTGACATGTTTATAATATTTTGTGTACGGCGAAGGTGAGTAAATTATTTAAATAGCGTAGGAAATTCCAATTCGCTTAGATTGTTTTAATTGTTTGCTTAGATAAGAATAACAATTTTCAAGATGGCTAATGGATATACTGGCTCCGGTACTGGAGGAGATATTATGAAGGTTGATTTGAATAAGCAATTCGACAAAGCAGATATGACCTGGATCGGGGTTTCTGCTGCTCTTGTGTGGTTAATGATTCCTGGGGTTGGATTACTTTATTCTGGGATGGCCAGGAAGAAACATGCTCTTTCATTATTTTTCGCTTCGATGATGGCTGCATGTCTTACTGGATTTCAATGGTTTTTCTGGGGTTACTCATTATGTTTCTCTCACGAAACAAAGTCCGTCTTTTTGGGTAATTTACATAATTTTGCTTTAATGAATGTAATGGGGGCTCCGGCCGTGGTTAGTTCGGTCCCCGATATTTTATTTTGTCTTTATCAAGGTATGTTTGCTGCAGTTACTGCCATTTTGATGGTTGGTGCTGGTTGTGAACGTGCTCGATTGGGTCCAATGATGGTTTTTCTTTTCATTTGGCTTACTGTTGTTTACTGTCCAATTGCTTTTTGGACTTGGAATACTCATGGTTGGTTAGCTACTTTAGGTGCTTTGGATTTTGCCGGTGGTGGGCCAGTTCATCTTAATTCTGGTGTTTCTGCTCTTGCTTATTCTCTTTTATTAGGTAAGCGTCATGATCCGGTTGCAAATGGTAAAGTTCCTAAATATAGACCTCATAGTTTTACCACTTTAGCCTTGGGTACTGTTTTCCTTTGGTTTGGTTGGTTTGGTTTTAATGGTGGTTCTACCGGTAATGCTTCCATTCGTTCTTGGTATGCTTGTGTAAATACTAATATTGCTGCTTCTACCGGAGGATTAACTTGGATGTTTATTGATTATTTTAGAACTGGTGGTAAATGGTCCATGGCTGGTTTATGTTGTGGGATTGTTGCCGGTTTGGTTGGTATCACTCCTGCTGCTGGGTATGTTAATGTTTATACTTCGATTATTTTCGGAATTGTACCTGCTTTTGCTTGTAATTTTGCTGTTGATTTAAAAGAAATTCTTCAAATTGATGATGGGTTAGATGTTTTCGCTCTTCATGGTGTTGGTGGGGCCACCGGTAGTATTTTGACCGGTTTATTTGCTACCAATTATGTTGCTGCTTTGGATGGTTCAGTTGCCGATGGTACTGCTCTGGCTATCGATGGTGGTTGGATGAATCATAATTATGTTCAATTGGGTTATCAATTGGCTGCAGTTTGTTCGGTTTTATTATGGGGGTTCTGTGTTACTTCAATAATTTTATTCATTTTGGATAAAATCCCATTTTTACGTCTTCGATTACATGAAGATGAAGAATTAATTGGTACCGATCAAGCCCAAATGGGTGAATTGGCTTATTATGACGATTCCACCGAAGATGACCATAATGCTTATGTGATTGAACCAATAAGATCAACCGATGCTAATATTGCAAAATTAAAAGCCCAAACTTCTAAAAAAGAAGAAGAAAAAAATAATAAAGAACCAGAAATCATTACTGGAACTGCCAATGGACACGATGAATTAAGTCCCGATGAAAATAGTGATCAATCAAGTAAACATTGAGAATGTAATATATAATTAAGAAACCTAATTAACTACTGTAGCTAGACGCTTTTGTTATATACTTTCCGAGAGTCTTCGATCCAATGTTTAACCTTTCTTCACAAAGAAGCAGGTTGAACAAAAATTATGCATTATCCTATTATTCATAATAAATGCGATGATATGACAATGTGGAATACTTGAAAACACCAAACACATATACACGTAAGTACAAAAGGTAAAGAAGTATTCTGATTCGAAATTCTCACCATTTCAACAATACAGAAACTCTTCCTACTTGAACCAGCCTTTATCCAAATACCATTGCATTGTTTAATGCACCATCTGAAATTTTCTGGTGATGATGTATCTAACGCGTTGGATCTGGTGAGATCACCACTATGATTAGAGCACTTTACATGAAAAGAAAAAACACAATCTACGTTTGCCCTTAGTATATGTATATGCCTAGATTCTGGGTATGGTTATGCTTTTGCTAATGGTTATGCTCTGGTTATCTTTTATATTAAGGTATTAAAGGCAACCAAAATATTTCCTGTTTTGGATTGATTTGCGTCCGTGAAATTCGGGGGGTGGGCGCACTACCCGAATATGCTGGGAACCACCAAGTATTCCCATTACTTTGAAGAGATTTGAACAGTGGATCGGGGAGCTAGATGAAGTAGACCAGTAGGCGAGGAGATGAGTAGACGAGTAGGTACCGTCAGAGTCAGGCAGTAGAAGGCCAGTGTAATGTTTTTTACCCTTTTGAAATTTGTTGTTAAGGGTTGTTGGGAATGTATTGTTCAACAATAACAGGGATGAACTCCCTAACAAACCCTTAACAAGAAACGCTTCTGGGGTTATCCCTAGTTGTGATTGTTTTAAATTGGAAATGCAGATAAGTCAAGTTGCTTCGGGGTACTAATTTTAACCTGTTGGTTAATATTGTGATCAAATCTTCTCTTTTACTTGACCTTTTTTTGTTCCCTTGCCTACATTCCATATAATGGTATTCCTATTGTAGTTTTATTAATAGGGAGAACAATACTTTTCGTAATCTGAATCTATGTAACCTTAAGTTGGACATTGCGGGTCCTTCACTAAGATTTAACCTGCTTTATTTCCCTTTTAAACTGTCGATTTCCTTTCGTAAGTCCCTTGTGTTTATTATAGCTTATAAATACCTTTAGATTCCATCTAGCTTTTTATTGTCAAGTAAGTCACTGCCCTTATTTTTTTTTTTTTTCACTTCATCATCTATATATATTGAATAGTTTTTCAAAAATTTTCATTGGGTTTAATATTTTCTTTACCATTAAGTAAAATGAGTTTCTACTTATTACCTCCAGTATCATATCAAACACAACAAAAGTTAAAACGTCAAATGAACGAGAAGAAATCTTCTCGTTCGAAATCAAGATCACAATCAAGGTCACAGTCAAGATCATCTCATTCATCAACCCGTTCATCCCAATCTCCTTCATTGGATTCAAAATCTTTTGATTTGAATTCAATCTTACTGCCAAATTCAAAGCTGCTTGACCTAGAAAGATCCGAATCAAGTTTAGAGGAGGGTAAAAAATCTACATTTAATTACGAATGTAATTCAGATATTAATGAAATCATGAAATATAATAAAGATCATCACAGAAAATCTCAAACACGTCATCATAAGAAGAATTCAATGTCAGCTTCTTCTTCAATGTATACCAGAACATCTTTTGAAACAGAACCAGAAGTTAAAGTCAATTTCAAAGAAGTTAACTTTGGCGGAGAAACTTTACAAGAACCAGCCCAAATATCAAAAGGTGAAACGATTAGAGAAGAAGAAACCGAAGATTTCGATAATGAAAGTCTACCAGAATTAACAAAAGAATATTCAAACGTTAGTTCTATCTTCAGTACTAAGAAAGACGATAAACTGAGCAAAAATAAATTATTTAAAAGAAAATCAATTACTCCTCCATCTTCCACTGAAAGCTCTCCTAAAATTGAAATTATTTCAAATGCTCCCCCAGCTAAATCAAATAAATTCGCTGCTAAATTGAAAAAAAAATTTAGTTAACCCGTCAGTACCCTTAGACCCCTTTCAATTCTCTCCTTTTGATAAGTAATTTTAATTTTGTATAAGCTTTTAATAGAAATTAGACTTTTTGTTCATGTTCATTTCGTACTTGCAATTAATACCATGGGCTTGTCTTTGCATTTACTATTATTTTCTCATCTTCCATCAGATTCTTCCAAGGCTGGTATTTGCGTCGGGTTCCCCTTTCCATCCGTATAAGTCGGAATTGCCCTGACGATAAGTCATTTATTTGGCCTTCAGCCAATGAGCCTAATTAAGGGCTCAGCCAATTCTGTTCCTACTCAATAAGGGCTCCCTTAGACCATGTGCTTTCTTAGTCTTGTGATCCATTTAACCAACTAAGTTAAACTGATTCCGCGTCTCTTTGTTTAAACGTTCTTTGTGAATAAGAATGGTTCATAATTTGAGACACCATTCACTTTCTGTGATTAACCTTGCATTGGCTATACTACAGTTACAGATACCTCTGTCATTGTATTCTCTATTACATTCTCTTATTAACAGTGTTTATACGTATAAATCGGTGAAAAATTAAACTGCCCGTGCATTAAATTACTGACATTTTTCACAATGTTAAAGTTCGAGGCAGGTTAAGTAGTGCGAGGATGCAATATACTGAGTTATGGGTTGAAGGACTAAAAGACTTTAGTTTCCATAGTTGAAGTATTGCGGACAGCAAGCACTTCTACTTTGAGTTATATTTGAACTAGCTACGAATGAAGTGAAGTCAGCCTTGTGATTAATATAACTAAGAGATATTACAATTATCTAGATATAAAATATAAAAGACTTTATAACTTTATACAAAGTTAGATGGCTGTTTTTTCTATACACGATAAAATGGATATTTCACTAAGAATTCATACCTCTCACTTATGAACATTACGTTTGTACGTTCATGTTCTGGTAACCCAATTGACTGCAAAACTTGGTTTAGTTTATAGCAGTTTCCAGGCTTTGCAGTTTAAAAGAAACTTAAACTGTAAAAATAGAAATACATCACGTGGTCAAGAACACGTGACCTTCTCTTTCCCGATATCAACAACTGATAAGGGGCGGCTAGATGGTATCAGCAACTACTCCAGTTCAATCAGCAAACATGAATGCTTCAATTGTTCCGGGAGATGGTGTTGCCGACTTGAAACTAGGCCAATCGCTATATGAGGTGGTTAACCACTTCACCAAGTTGAACCAGCAGCTCAAGATAAGTTATTCTTCAAAAGAGTACTTGGATAACCCTATATTGGTTACGATTCCAAATTACGGTATACGTTTGATGTTTGATAATTATTCAAAGCAATCATTGATTTTAATTGAGGCTACCGATTTCAATCATAGTAAGTTTAGTTATAATGGACATTTATTGAATGAAATAATCATTAATCAATTATATGATTCAGTTAATTCAACCCCAGATAAACCAATCTATAAAACAGATAAATCAGTTATAATACCAAATTTAAAACAAATCTATAATAAAACTTTTGGCCCTACTTACCCGGGGAAATTAAATTATTCGAAACAAATCTATACTTTGAGTTATCCAGGAATTTCTTTTAATTTTAAAATTGAACTGAATGATTTATTGTCAAAAGTAAGAGATCTAACTGATGATAGTACTATCTTATCAAAACTTATCAATTGGAATAAAGCTAGTGATATACCGGCTATTAATCTAGCTATATTCAAAGGTGATAACTACTCAGAATTTCATGAAAAATTATTGGAAAAAAAATCAAAACCTATAGTGGACTTTAATAATTCTGACGAGAAAGATGGTATCAAAGTGTTGAAAGTATTACCGAATCATAGAATTAAGTTGATTTTCAACTCGGGATCCGATCATATTATCGAAATCGGTAAAACAACTCAGCAAGATATCCTAACCATTTTGGGTCCGCCAGATGACTACTTCAACAAATTTGATTCAAGACTTTTAATACATAACCATTTGAAAAACTTACATTTCCCAAATAACTCAAACTTGGGTAATAATGATAATTCAATCTATAAATTCCATAATTATTTCAATCATGGTTTAGATTTTTTATATGATTTGAAATCAAATCAAAATAATAATACAGGAATATTAACTAAAGTCATTATACATAATGGTGGCATAACCGAGTCTCTTGATTTCATGCGTTGGAACAAATGTAATTGGGAATTAAATATCTGCGATAAAACAATTGATTCTTCAACTTATTTTAATCAAATCCCGCCAAAAGTTTTCCAAAAACTAAATGATACGAAAAATCCAGTGCTGCCCAGTGACATAAAACCAGTTTTACTAAATAGAAACGAGTCCGAATTCATTGATGACGATTTAGAAGTTATTCAATCGGATGATCTTTTAAAAGATCCAACCCAAACTAATTCAATTAGCTCTGACCAATCTAACAACCATAGAACTTGGGGCCAATCAAAACTTTATGGCTTCAATGGCTGCATTCTCGAAGTCATTGAAAGTAACAACTGTATCTCTTGTTTAACTATATATTGAAAAGTGCCCTCTTAGAACTATGCTTATAAAAATTTTTGCAGTTGTAGAAATTTCTCGCGAAAGATCAAAAAACAAAAAAAAAAAAAAAGGTAAAGGAAGAAAATTGTCGAGTAATAAAAGATCCCAGCACATACTTCTACATTCAATTCCAAGATCCAGGATGGAGTTACTACCAGACGGGCAGAAAAATACTGCCACCGAAGTATCATGGGAAGATCAACAAAAAATCAACAAATTCTCATCATTAATAACCCAAAAGGACGAATTGTCTGATTTGGTTGGTAAATATAAAACTGAAAAAGAATATATTGAAGATTTGTCAATGGAAATCGAATTATTAGATGAAGATGAAAAGATCCAATATAAAGTTGGAGAAGTCTTTGTGTTTATGAAAGCAGAAAAGGCCACTAGTAGGATTGAAAAAGAAAATGAAAAATTAGATTTAAAAATTAATGAATTTAATGATCAAATTGATGAAATTGATGAGAAGTTAAATACTTTAAAGAAAAGTTTATATGCCAAGTTCGGCAACAACATAAACCTTGAACGTTAAACTTTTAAGAGCTTGTATAATAATGTATATAAAGATCAATATATCTATCTATAAAATCTATTTAAATTTAAAACCGTACGAAGCTAATTCTTCATCATCAATTAAGAGTTTATCAATTACTTTAGCATCGATTAATTCTTGATAATTAGAAGCATTTTTCCCCGTTTGAACTCTATATCTAATGTAAGCTTCTTTTATATTTTTTATTGAAGCTTTTAAAGCAGTTTGTTCTTTATCCCAAATTTTTGGTATCAAACCTTTATGATTTAAGCCTTCAACGCTAGCTAAAATTTGATTATTTAAACGATTACAGTATTCAACATCTTCTGGGAAGGTCAAATCGTGAAATTGTTTCCCACTACCTTTCACTTCAATTCTTTCTAGTTCCAAATCAATCATTTCTTGTTTCGAAGGTAATTTAATTTTATCTGACCAAACTTTTGAAATCCAAATACCTTGACTCTCAGAAGTTCTTGTTGGTAAAACAAATCTTGGAACCCCGACAATGGCTAAGTTAGGATAGTTGTATAATAGAACATGTTCATATATTCCATGTAACTTATGGCCATCAGTTAAAATTGGCGGTTTAGAAGAATCTAATTTCAAAAATGGGAATGATTTAAGGTATCCAGTTGCAAATAAAATATAATCGACGTTTTCTAAAACTGAACCATCTTTGAAAGTAATCAGTTTATTTTCATAATTGAACTTTTCAATATCTGGTAAATCAACAATTAAATCATTTTCACCGGCTGGTAATAAATTTTCTGATCTTTTCAGTTTATAAATAGTTCTATTCAAATGAGTGGTCAATTGAAATGCTAAATCTCCTCCTGAGGCGGAATTACCAACTATAAGTATATTCCCCTTAGCATCTTTGAACTGATTAGGTTTTCTATATGATTTAACATGCATTATTGAATTTGGATATTTCTTAAACCATTGTTCCATACCAATTCGATTTGGAATATAAGGAATATCATAATTACCAATAGCCAAAATAACAGCATCAAAATATTCCGTGGTATCGGCAAATTTCTCCGATGGCACAGATCCACCATCAGTTTCAATTATAACTGGTCTTGAAATAACTTGCCATTTACCAAGATCCAGCTGATATTCAACATGGACAACTTTGGTGTTGAAAGAAACAAGATGACGAATCGATTCCGCATATTCACACATGTACTTCAAAACATCTGACCGATGGGGGAATAATGGTAAATGACTAGGAAATGGGAAATCAGCATAAGTCATTATATCTTTGGGAACATTGGTATCCAAAAAATCATATACCGGTGCCGGCCAAACGTACTCCCCTTGGTTTTTCAAAACTGGCGTGATATCAAAGTTAGCATTTTCACAAGGTATTGGTGTTGTTGAATTATCAGTCTCTTCAGTATAATTCCATAATCCTCCAAACAGACTTCTTTTCTCAAATACCTTAATTTTATCAAAGTAATTTTCATGAAATAAGGCTTTAGCAGCTCCTGCTCCCGATGGTCCTCCTCCTAATACCGCAACCGACTTAACAGAGGTACTATTAAATCTCTTACTTATGGCAAATAATCTCACTACCCTTAGTAATCTCATCTTGAGCATCGTCCCACTACTTGATACCTAAAACCAATAATTCGATGATAATTTATACTCGAGCCTATCACATCATTTTTCCACGGACATAAGTGCACCCGGTTGTGTACCGAGATTTGTCATTTTTCAGTTTTTTTTTTGACATTGATCTTTTGACACTTGACTCGGTTCCTTTTTTTAACAAAGCGTCGATGAACTTTCGAACGTAATTGAGTCATCAACAAACTTTACCATAGTAATTTGCATCATCAACATACCATACTTAGGCACACCAAGTGATTGATACTACCAGACACCATTGAATTGCCTACTTGTCCCCAGGAATTAGCTTGATAGGATGAGATAACAAATTTGTGGCTGCAGAACCGGCTGATTCACGTTAATAAGCTTTTCCTTTGTTTATGGGGCTATTATTGATTCAAGGGACTATTATTGATTCATGGGACTGTTCTTGATTCAAGGGACTGTTCTTGATTCAAGGGACTGTTCTTGATTCAAGGGACAGTTCTTGCTTCCATTGCGTTGGTTCTTTCGATAAACGTCCCTAATCTTTGATCCGATTTCTCAAACCGGCTTCTCTACAAGGTGATGCTACCAGCTGCAACCTCTGATTGTGCTGCTCTCCAAACAATAGCTTCCACCTTATCTGGAGTCATTCCCTATTCGATGTCTATTGTGAAGTTACAATTGTAATGGCGTCAGATGCACGGGTTTTTTAACCGATTGTTAAGCTTATCAGATTGTTTTGATTTCCCTTTGGCAACCGTTTTGTTTAAAGATAGTTTCCTAGTGGTGATTTGGATTTGAAAATCAACAACACATCCTTTAGCCAGACAAGGAGACGGTACCAGAGAGGACCGCATAGCTGCTCTTCGTTCCAGTATATCTTTTGCAACAGGGTACTAGAGATCACTTATGATAAACCCCACACTTTTTGTCAGATCAAATTAGACGCTCGTGTGATTCAACTCGGTTATCTATACTTGATGTCCAGCTTGATACCGGCAGTTTGGAGACTTTGGGAGTCCTTGGGCTCCTCGATTCTGTATTTCTCTTCAAGCAAGTCCAAGTCAAATCAACCTAGAGATTATTCCGGTAATCCATATAAACCTCCGATTCCAGTACCAACTTCCTCTGCTAATGATTACGCTGGGTGTTTCCATCCGGCAAGTTTCAACTGTGCTAACTCAAACCTCAAGTTGCTCTTGCACTTGGCCGATCATACCGTTTATCAAAGAGGCATCAATTCTCTGGAATTGAGTGAATGTAGTCCTTATGCGTTATACGGAACCGTTGTATTGGTTGTTTTGAAACCAATTCATATTTCTTCGATTCAAGTGTGTTTGAAAGGGTTTAAATTCGAGACGGTTTTGGAGTTATCTTCCATTAAAACTGGAGCAAATTCTTACGCTGATGGTCAGAAAAAGATTCATTATAAGAAATTATTGGATGATTGTTCAATTTGGAAATTTAACGATTTAAATTTCCAAATTGGAATTTATACTTTCCCATTCCAATTTTTAATTGATCCTAATCTACCGCCCTCCATCTCTTCCAATTATATCAATATTCATTATAATATTGAAGCTTTAATCAATTATCAAACTTCTTATTCAAGTCAAGTGTCAAAAGTCAAATCAATTATAAACATAGTCCGTTGTCTATCTGATATTTCGAATAATATCTTGAATGATCCTATCCTTGCTTCGGGGAATTGGAGAAATTTAATGATTTATCAATTTCAACTACAAAATAAAATCGCTTTCCAAAATTGTTTATACAACGCCCTGATACTTATTCATAATATTGATGATTCTTTAATTTCTTTTCATGTCCATGCAGTTTCAATTTATCTAATTCAAAGTTGTCAATTTGATAAGGTGGAATACAATGGATTAAGACCAATCTCTAATGTCCCCTCTCATCTTTCAAAGCATTTCGAATATAATAAATTCTTATTGTTGAAGAAATTAGTGTCTATGAAAGATTTTGAAATTTTACCAAATGGCTCTTTCCAATATATTTGTAATTTCAAAATCCCCTCTTGTCAAACTCCTTTTGATGAATCTTTTAAAAATTTTAAAAAATGTATTTATCCAACCATTAATAATTCAAATAATGACGGGTTTACCACTTTTCATAACTTGAAAATTTGCTTGGAAGTTAGTGAATCTAAACAGCCAAGGCATCTACCTAAAAAGAGAACCTGGAGTGATTCTTCTGGCAAATCTTCTGATTTAGATGATATTTCTCCTTCTCAATCAACTTCCTTCCCCCAGTCAACTATTATCCCAGGTTATTCAACTTATCATCAAAGGAAAAATTCAGGCTCAAAATTTAAAAAAACTGAATTATCCTTCACTGTTCCCATCTTCTTACTAACTTCCCAATCTTGTCAGTCTTCTAAGAATCCGCCGCTTTACTCTCATATCTCTTCAGATGATTCATTTACCAAAATCCATGATGATTTGAATTCTTTAATCCCAAAAAATCAATTCAAATCTAAATATAATAATGGTATAATACCTCCAAATTACTCGAATCAACCTTGATTACATGATAGTTCTCATGTCTTATTTATTTGTTTATTTCAATTTTATAGAAGTTATTTATGCTACTTTTAATAATACATCATGTTCATTTCTTTCACATTCTAATTTACATAGTTGTTTAATCCAGATCATCACTATCTCCTTCATAATCAGGTAATAGATCGTCCAACATTTCTGGCTTCTTATTTGTATCATTAGAAGAACCATTAGATGAACTTTCGACTTTTTGTTTCTTAGTCGGCGGTTGTGACTCTTTTTCTAATTTAGGTGCTTCTTGCTCCGGCTTTGGTGGTAAATTATTCATTGGTGGATTATGATGATGAGAATGGGATGTTATAGATGATGATGATGGTTTTTGTTTCTTTTCTTGATATCTTTTCTTCCATAAATGATTGATTTCAGGACATGATTTAATGATTTCCTCTTCACTAACTCCATCTTGAATACTCTGTAAAATTTTTTGCACGACAGTAAAATGATTACCATTAGCTTTGTCATCTCTAAATCTAAGCATCTCCCAATAAGGTGGTTTATCAACTTTTTTCCTACATTCAACTATTCTACCCTGTAATGGCTCTTGTAATTCTTTTAATTGTTCCCATTCATCTTTTTCAAGATATAATTCTGCAAATTCATCATGCTCTTTACCCCCTTTCCATACTTTTAATTTGATTATATCAGGCCTGGAGTCATAGTCAGTATATGAAGAATCAGGATCCCGTTTATCTAGATCAGGGTCAACAAAAGTATTGAAGACAATTTCAAGCTTAAAATCAATGGTATTTTCATGAGCAGGCTTCCACTTAAAAAGAGTAGAATCAGTACCGAAAACATATGGAGTCTCTGCACAAGTGAAAATCAAACCATCAGACTCATGAAATAACTGGTCTTTTTTAGATAAAACATCATCTGCATGATAAGACACCGTCATTAGTTTAAAGCTTACTTTAAAAGGAAAATCTGGTGAATTGACAATTTCAGGATTCTTTTTTTTGAAACTATCAAAAGGCTTCATTACATGTTCAGTTATATAACCTAGTCTGGTGGGTAATGGTCTATTTGTAATATCCTTACCATTTATACTCAATGAATCAAAAATCCAATACCTCAAAAAGGGTTCAGGTACATTTTTCGTCTCTAAAACCAATTCTCCATCCAATAAAGTTCCGTGATGGTATGTTTTACCCTTTTCTTCGTTAGACAATAGTGGGAAATGTATATTAGGAACATAATAATAATCATTCTCTCTTGTTATTAAGAATACACCTTCTCCACGTTCTGGGTCATTTATTATGAATAATAAACATCTTAAACCATCCGACTTTTCACAAACATAATAGTCTCGATTCTTCAAAACCTCCAAGTGATTCCTTTCAAAAGACACTGGTTGTGATCCGGGGAATGATGGGCTTTTCCTACTCAATAGGTCTGCAACCATTAGTTTTAAATACTCCAGTTCTTTTCCAACTAATTTGGTACCCGGTATCACAGGCATATCACGATTTGACAACTGCAACATTATTTATAAGCATTGACTAGACAAAAATAGTTCAATTGTGATTAATTTGGTTCACAAAATGGTAGCTTAAGTATATTTTAACTAAGTCAAGGTCGTATATAAAAGAGCTTTGGCACTTTTTTTTTCACTGTTGGTATTTTTTTTTCGTTCAAATATCGCGACATTTATACTTCGAATGTCGAAGGCCGGATGCACGACATTTTTGACTGCAAAAGCCATTTACAATTGATAGATGATAGAAATAAATACGTAATTCGTTAGATGCTCTTTATACAAACTATTAGCTTAGTATATCCCCAATAGAGATACGTGATCTATGGGGTTGAGGCTCGGGGTCTTTTCTGACAGGTTTTTGTTCCAATAAGCTCGATTTGAAGATGTCAGATACATGATCGTTTTCACCTTGTAAGTGATAATTTTCAGCACTAAGAGGTTCATGGAGTATTTCCTGTAACTTTTGGGCCTCTGATTCAAAGGCATTCTCATCATCATCATCGTCATTCTCCTGTTTATGATGACAAGTTCGGCATCGGAGCGAAACTCTGTTGGAGGTGTCTGTCAGATCTTCTTGAATTGGCCACCACATCGGCGATGCAGTAGCATGACAGTCCACACAAGTCTTCTTCTCGGACTCCCTAGATTGGGCATGATCCAATAATGATATACCTTGTTTGGTAAGATTTTTGAGCTTTTCTTGCTCTGAAAAGGATCTGATCATACTGATGTAATTATGGGCCTTGAATTGAGGACCAGTTAATTTATTATTATTAGGATTATTTAAGCCCTTCACAATATCTTCTATAAAGAGTTGTATCAATGGCTTTGTACCCTCTTTAGCGGAGCCAGTAATCCTTTTAGCTGCCTTCCTCATATGGTGTACGCCAGATGATACTGCATCATGCTTGGGACACAGAAGTACTGGTTTCAATCTTCCGGTTTCCATTCCAATACTCACACTCAAGTTGTCCTTTCCAGAACCTGCTTGAGGAATCAATCTAAAGCCTAACTTGTAATTTGGAGTATCTTGAGCACAAGTAACGTGATATTTTTCACTATTACCGGTTGAACTTTCACAAATATCACAAGAAATTAATGAGCCATTAGATGATTTGCAAATTCCACATCGGCACGTATAATTTTTCAAATAAATTTCGGAGACGCTTTCAATTCCCATTGAATTATGAGTATTCTCGATAATTGTTTTTTGATCCGTAATTTCTTCTTTGGTAAGCTTTCTCGTGGAAGATTGAGGATTCGAAATTCCTTTGAAAACCACCTGTTGGTGACTGAAAAGAGCGCATATAAAATGACACCATTTTCCAGAATCATGAATAGGGCGCAAGTAATCGGGCTTGACTAATGGAGATCCGAAGAAGGACAACTCATGATTCATATCATTGGCAAGACATAGGGAACAGTTATACGATGTGCTATGATGCGGGTTCAAATCATTCACGCAAGCATGGCACAACCATTCTTTAAGAGGAAGTTTGGCATTATTAGGGACACTAATACCAACACAAGATGCATGTACATTCACACCACAGTTAGAACAAATCAACATCTCTTGAATAGAGCTTTCCAAAGTATCATAATCAAGACAGACACTGCAATTTCTCTCATCTGGGCTGAACGGATTTCTAATTTTGGCTTGTGAAGGGCATTGGTATGGCTGAACTTGAGAATTGATATCAGTAAGAACTTTTGCTCTGTAATTAGATATTATTTCCTTTAAAGTGTCTTTATTCATAGTAGGAATGGACTTCTTGTCAATCTTATGCAAACTTGAAGGCAAATTCAAAACGTAGTCCTGGTTAAGCATTATATTTATCAAAGATGGTGAAGAATTCTGTGTTTTCTTTTGCTTTTTAGAGCTGGTAGACACATTAGAAGCCACTTTATCCTTTCTTTTGGTGTCCATTTTCTTAACATCTTTACCATCACCTGGGTTTTTCTCAGCTCTCTTTCGTTTCTTGGTCTCTTCACCTTTTCCTGAATCAGACTCCTTCTTGACAGTAACTGCACTTTTTGGTTCTTGTTTCGTTTTCGTTGTTTCCTTTTTGATTTTAGGCTTAGAGGAGATTGGTGATTCTACTTTCGATTTAATTGAGTCTTTTGCAATCGGAGTACTTGATTTCTTTTTCCTTGCCGCAGCTGATTCATCTTTCTTCACAGAAACACTCAGCTTTTTAGAATCTACTGGTTTCTGTTTCTTGGTGTCACTCTTGGTAGAATTTAAGGACGCCTTTCGTTTAATTGAGCCGGATATACTAGTGGTTATTTCTGGTAATTCATACGAAAGGCCCTGCCCCTCTTCTTCAGACTTTTGTAAGATCAATTCAGCATCATTTACTAGTTCAGCTTCTATTTTCTTTTTCCAACCACCTACACTTTTCGTATTCTTTTTCTGAACTTCGTTTGGATCTTCCCAAACGACTGCATATCGTCTCCATAACTTAGCGCATCTAAAACATAAACCAAAGACGTCATTATTTGCAAAAGATTCGTTTTCCTCTTTATCCTTACTTTTCTTCAATTTGGTATTAGTATCGTACCCAGTTATTTTGAACCACTGAGTTGATTGGTTTGTATGACAATGCTTGCAGCAAAATATTTTCTTGGACTCGTACACTTTTTCAGTTTCATATGATGAATCATCATTTGGATCAGCGAGAGAATCAATGTTTGAAGCTTTGGTATCCTTTTTGGGGTCCATCTTAGATTCTTCTTTGATTTGATTTTGTAATTTTTTATGCATTCTGCCTTCATAGTTTCCCCAAATCAATCTCCCGTTTTTAGTCTTTTTCCAAAGATAATAAAAACGGACAATCATAGAACATGGTTGAGATTTAACATACTTAAAAGTTGGATACAATTCACTACCATTCTTCTTGACTCCTGCCTCAAATTTTTTCACTTCTTCTTTAGTGAATGTGGGTTCTTTCAAAATTTCTCTAGTGAGTTTTAATGATTGCGATAATGCTTTCTCTATATTACCATTGTTGTCCATGTAATACTTCAAAATAGCGTCAACAAAGTTCGGCGATGTAGGCAAAATATCAAGTTTTTCAGCAATTGGAGAGCATTGGTTGATGTATGAATCCAATTTCTTGAAATCGTCTTCCTCATCTTCTTTAGATGGTGCCCACAATAGCTTGGCAGTAATACCTTCACCATCATCAACTCCCCTTTCTATATAACCTTTAGGTCTCGGTTGCAACCATTGAGGAAATTCTTTTGGTGGAATGTCTTCATATTCTTTGGGAATATGAAGTTTAACAATCTCTTCTTCTTCTTCATTTTTCTTTTTTTTAGACATTTTCTTTTTGGGACCTGGGCCATTAGAAGGCTTGTCCACATCATAATAAACAATTGGATGATCATAAAATTCAGGAATATTAGTTGCTTGATGCTTAGCACCTAAACGGGTGGAGGCTCTTGGGTAAGGGGATCTATCTTCAAGATCTACACCATCTTCAAGTCTTGCATGCATACCCAAATATCTCATATTCCATTCTTCCTTCAATCTTCTTTCTTCTAAAGACAAATTCGAGTCTTTTTCTAGGAAATCTATAGCCACAGTCTCATATTTGGGCAAAACTGTTTCGACACTTTCATCATCATTACCTGATTCGTTATTTGGAGTTTTATTTTGATTTTGATCATCAATATTGCTTTCCTGGGAAGACTCAATTGG
Source organism: Hyphopichia burtonii NRRL Y-1933 (assembly GCF_001661395.1). Taxonomy (NCBI): domain Eukaryota; kingdom Fungi; phylum Ascomycota; class Pichiomycetes; order Serinales; family Debaryomycetaceae; genus Hyphopichia; species Hyphopichia burtonii. The sequence goes on from NW_017963729.1 coordinate 34,998, forward strand.
TAAACCTTCAGAATTCAAAGCACTTAACTCAACAGACAATTCACGTTCATTAGAAGATTTATTATCGTGGGACAACATGAGCATCCTTTTACTCTGATATTCGATTTCATGCTTCTTATTACAAGGTGCACATGACCAACTAAAACCTCTGCTAGGCTTTTTTAATAAAGGAGGATCAAGACATAACATATGATAAAACTTATGACAGGATGCACACGTAACCGATTCTTGAGAGGCACACCATTGACCACATTTTTCACAATTACACGGCGAAGTAGCCGCTAGACTATTGATAAAGGATTTAGTACGAGGACCTTCCATGAATATAAATTCGAATCTTTTATGCAAAGCAATCAAGAAGTTTTTACTGTTGTTGACTTCATTTTCAACATATTCCAATAAACTTGCAGTTGGGAGTATATCATAGAACTTGATCATGTACCTATCAAATAGTTTATTGAAATAAAAACAGTTAGGTTGCTGACAATAAATTTCCAATGCGGATGTGCTAGAAGAAGGGGGTGTCGAGTTTTTCTTTGGTGCTCTTGATGAGGTAGTTGGTTGATTATTTGCAGCAGCGAATTCATCTTCAATGTCCTGTTTATGTTTTACTGATACCAAACCACGGAAACTTGACATGGGACAAGTGTCTGTGTGCATTGAAGCATATAAAAGTCTCGAATCAGAAGTACTTTTAGAAATATCTCTTGGTCTATAAAACCATTGAATCTGAAATTGATACTTTGAAGCATCATCTATTCCTTCATTCAAGTCATCAGTTGGGTAAGAAGGGCTTTTACTCGGGTGTTGATTATTTTTCAGTTTGAAGCCCATTATTCTTCCTATATAATAAGGTTCCCCTGGTGGCTCACTAATCATATATATATAGTCACCTTTATTTAAAGTAAATAGCTCTTTTGATTTTCTCCTCTTGGATGTAGTAGAAGATGTATTTGATAGAGTTGAAATAGCTTCTTGATTAGGACATACTAATGTTTGAAACTTCAAGTCGATGTAAGCATCCTCTAAATTTAGTTTATGAGAGAAATAATCTTGGATAGAAGGAGATGGTTGCCAATTGTAAGGAATAGCAGGTTTGATCGAAGATTTTGAGGAAATATCAGAGGTTTTCTTCAGCGAAGCAGAGGGTTGTTTTCTTTTATCAACGGGTTTGCTGGAACTATCGTCACTCGATATACTATTAGATTTCCTCGATTGAGCGGAACGTGTTGGACGTTCCTCAAAGATGGACCCATCAAAGGAGTCATTATAAGATTTGTTTATGGTAGCTTTACGCTTAGGTCTGGCTTGAGACATGCGAGACTGTGTTGATGGTTTTGGTATTTGATATATAAAAGAATTGTTGTAATTGGCCCCAACCGAGTTTTCCTTATACGTTTAATTTTTTTTTTTTTTAAGCAAAGATGTGAATAACTTTTGCGAAAAGACAAGCAACTAATAACCACAAGAGGTTTCTAAGACAGTATAATCGGCCGATAACAGATCCCTGGTAAGGAGAAGGAGCAATTAAGAAGTAAATGTGATTGAAAAATTGAAAGAAAAAAATGAATTTTTTGTTTTGTCTCTTTTACAAAAAATTTTTTTTTTCTTTTAAGAGAAGAAACCCGTTTCATATGTTCATATCATTATTCTACGTTATTGGTTATAAGACGGGAAAGGGTTGGGAGATATAGGCTACAGGTAAGGGATGGAGGAATATTTTTTCTTTATTTTCTATTGTACAAAGGGACATAATACATTAAAAGGATGAAGAAATATCAAATATAACCATTTTTTAGGGCCGATTCGATTCTTTCGATTTCGTCGATACTGTCAGCGGACTCTAAATCGTGTAGGAGTTTAATTCTATCATCCTCGGTCAATTTCTTAACGGTACTATCCAATTGTCTTTCTTCTTTTGAGGTAATGAGCAGGTTATTGGATGCAATTCCCAATAGCGACTTGGCCAAGCTAGTTGGATGGGTAAAGGAGTCTCCGAATAAGTCAGCAACTTGTTTTCTTTCTCGGAGCTTGACTTTAGCAAAATCTAAAACTTTTAGCGATGGTAATAACCAAATAACAAACAATCGATAATGCTCATGACTGGTGATTGGATTATTGAGCAATGCTAGATTATCGAGGCTTTTCAAGTTTTGCAAATGCTTAATGTCAGCAAAAGATTGCACATTATTATTAATGAGCGAAATGGATGACAAGTTGACCAAATCATTCGAACCAAACGAATTGATCACCGTTATATTATTATTGGCTAGTAGCAACGTTCCAAGTTTTTTGAAAGATGGCGGGATATTACCCAATTCAATCAAGTCATTATTAGTAAAGTCAATTACTTCAAACTTATCATTAGTTATCCCTAGATTCTCTAAATACGGTATTTTCAAATTACGTAACTGTATGGTAAGCTGTCCTTCGGGATTGATTATAGTTGGTGCATCCTGGATAACCTGAGCCGTGAGTCTCATCTTTGTCTTGTCGGTTGAATAGCACTTAGAGCTACCTTCAGTCGTAAACAATCACTATTATTCTCTGTCCAAACACTGAAGACTCAACTACTAAGCTGTTCATCGAGAGATGCCTTTAATTTTTTGTCAATACCAGTCAATAAATACACCCGTACCCCCCTTTTTTTCAACCATCAATACCGGGTTGAAAGACCTCCGTAACGACCTCCGTATCAACAGTTAGGTACCCTACGACTAGATAAGACAATTCGGCTACCTTAGGTATGTCCAGACGTCGATTAGTGCCTTGTTTCAGCCATCCCTGGGCTGTTATGTCAGTGTACGTTAGCTGTTAGCGAGTTTCTTGTGGTTGGAAAGGAGAAGGTACGGGGGTGGTTCTTCCCTTTTGGGTAGCCGTACGAAACACTTACCAACCCACCAACAGATACATAAGAACGGGTATATAAAGGTGGAAACCACATTGGAGACGAATAGCAGGCAAGCCAGTAAAGAAAAGATGCCATCGACCACTAAAATTAACCCAAACGAGTATACGTTGCGGTTGTTGACCAACGAGGATCATGTTCAATTCACCAGGTATCAGAATGCCGATACTTGGAAAGGAAGACTCTCTAAAGAGAAGTATATGATGCGTGAGGCCACCTTACTGAAAAGTAAGATAGCATCTTCCAATGACAATAAGTTGTATGTTTTTGCATTACATCATAACGATGAAGATGAAAAATTTTTTTGTTCGGTTGAATTATTGGTTAGAGAATCGTGGAGATTTGAAGTTGAAGATGGTGAAGCTGTACGTCGTAGTATCAAGAGTGGATGTATTGGGGGTGTTTATACTTATCCTGAGTATAGGGGTAAAGGATATGCTAGTATAATGATTGACCGATTAGTTGAAATTGCAAAAGAAGAATACATTGGACAAGATGGATTCATATTCTTGTATTCGGAAGTCGGGGAATACTATTCTCGTTTTGGGTTTAAATCTTTAGAAGTACCTATTACTCATGTACCGTTACAGGTTGAGGACTCGGTCAATGATAAATTTGAAAAATTGGTTGAATCAAATCCTTATGAAGTTGAACTAGTTAACTATCATGAATTCGAGCCAATTTTTAAGAAATTCAATTCAGCTTGTTACGCTAAGTTCTTGAGTGAAACTAAAAAGGACGGCAAGCCTAGGGTTTCAATTGATCCTTCCAGTGATTACATAGATTGGTTTCATCTCAGAGCCAAATATCTCAGTCACCATATTTATTATGATGAAGTTCCGTTGATTGACTATCAAAATGAGTCTTATGAATCAATTATTAAAAACTATGAAAATATAGAACCAAGCAAATTTGGTATTGAAATCACTAACAATGGCGAGATAGTTGGTTTTATTGTATGGAGTTATGAATTTCAAGTTAATGATGATACCAATAAAGATGAAAATTATATAACTATCATTCAAACTTATGTTAATGAAAATTACAATTATAATGATACTTTATTGAATTTGATTGAATTAACGAAAAGCTACTTAGAGAAGCAAGACTTGTTTAAAGATTTCAAAAATGAATTAATCAAACTAGTTATATGGGAATCAGAATTGAATGATTCCCTTATTGAAAAGTTAAATCATCGTTATAATAGTAAACTGGGAATTGAAAATGGTTCAAGAAGTGCCATATTAATTTATAATGGGGAAGATCAAAACTCCCTTATCAATGGAGACTTAATTTGGGAATTAAACAATAAGCTCCCTTGGTTTTAATTAATTAATTTATATAATTCACCCGATTTCTTCAAATTTTGTAAATCACTATTTCCCCCAATATGCTCCTTGTTAATGAATATATTTGGAACAGTTCTCTGTCCAGTCAATTCTTGTAAGCCTCTTTGTATGAACCCCCCATCCGGGATCTGATCTAACTCAATAATAACTGGATTAAACTTGTTAAAAGTTTCCTTGGTTTGAGTGCAATATGGACAATACGATTTTGAAAAAACCACAATTGGACTTTTTTGAACGGTTTGTCTTATCTCAGTCTTGATACTCTCAGGTACCGGCTCCTGCTGGAAAAATTTAGTAATGAATTCAAACATTGTTCTCTGGTGTTATCGTTAATGGCAAGGAAGAAGTGGTTGATTAATGACGGGATTTGAAAATGAAGAAAAAATCTATCACCCGTACATCCAAAATACCCTCTACTGAAACCTAGCAGCCACCAACATTTAGACCAAAAAGCTTTATATATTTAATCCGGTAGTTTATGGTTCGTATGGTAAAAGTTAAAGTTATCGCTTGGATGAAGATTCAACCAGATGATATTTTGAAATGTGTTGTTGCTTTTTGTCAAATTGCAGCCTAATTTTTCATAATTATAACATTTTACAAATATAACGTCTTCAGTGCAAACTTTATACATTTGAAACTATTTACGAAAGGGTCCTACTCATAATCTTCCACATACTTCTCTCTCATTTCCATGACTCGGTCAAATAAGTTTTGATCCGAACTGGTGGCTAATCTTAGAATGATATCATCAGCATCCCAATTTTTTTGTTCATATTGGTCGATTTGGAACTTTATATCAATCAATTGATCATGGAATTCCTTATTATTATTGATTAAGTTATCATTAAATTTCGGAATTTTAGAATTTTGTAATAAAAACTCACCACCGGTGTTATCAAAAATATTAATAATTAAACTAATGAAATTTAATAAATTTTTGATTTGTTTTGAATGATTTGCAGATAATTCATTTAAATTCACCGAATCAACACATAATCCCTTGATCGAGGATCTTAAATGGTATTTAATTGGATTGGTTTCAATATTATGACATAAATCATAAATCCAATTGAGATCAAAAGTTTCATCAGTTGGATAAGGAATTAATTTTGAAAAACGGTAATCAGCCAAAATATCAATTGACTTTCTGATTAAGGAGTATTTCGAAGTACCACTTGGGTATCTATCATACACATTCAACTTCAATTCTTGTAAAGGATCAGGAAATTTATCAAATTTCAATTTCAATTCTTCATCAATATTTATATTTGGAACTTCTAATTTATATAAAATACCTTTAATATTCCCCCAATGAACGAATGATTTCAAAGCAACCAAAACATCATTGGAATTGAGTGCTTCAATTCCAAAATATTTATTAATGAAATGTTTCATATAATATCCTTCTAATTTTGTACCAATATGATGATCAGTATGTAAGAAATTCAATTTAGCACAAACCAATAAGTTAAGACCCATTTCTAAATGCGATTCGTTCTTATTAGAATAATAATTTAAAGCTTGTTCTTTCAATGATTCGTCATATTGAAATTTAGAAATCTTATAATTTATAACTGATGAATTTTCTTCTTCGTACCATTGATTAATCTCTAATAATTTAGCAACCCCAATGATAGACAAACAGAAGTCATGAAACTCATTCAAGATAGCACCATCATTGATATTTGTCAAAATCGAATAAGAAGATATAATTGATAAATTTTCTTCCAAATTCTCTGGATATATGATTAAATGTTTATCTTCTTCTCTAATTCTTTGAAAGTTATTGTTCACGAACTTATACTTACGTCCCTTTTTATTATACTCAACCCTGTTCAACTCATCGATCTGGTTAAGTATGTTATCCGAGATGGTTATCAAAGCATCCGAAGCACTAACCATTTTTAATGAACAAGTAGTCAATGTTTGTTATGTTTTCGATTTGATTTAATTTTTCGCGAACTGATTTCGCGATTTGATCAAAGGATCAAAGAGGATGTACTACGATATTGGGTTTGATCTGGATGGATGCGGTCCCAATGGGATCGGATGGGTCTTTTCTGAAAAGAAATGGTTTTAATAGGGTCTGAATGGGGTCTGAATGACTCTTTTCTGAAGAGAAATTGTCGCAATGGGGTTTGAATGGATACTTGATGTACTTGAATGGTATCACGACTGGGAACGAACTTGTGGAAACGAGTTTGAATCAGTGATAGACGGGTGTATGGCGTCCCTGGTAGTTCAATTGAAGAGCCTAATGCCTCAGTTGAATGTGGTTAAGGGCAAGGATAGGAAATCACCAATGTGAAATTAATTACCATTGCCAAACAATCACGATGCCCGATCACGACACTAAACCTACAATGCTCAAACTACAATGGTTAAATTAATGTCAGTAGAAGGTACGAGGGATCGGATGAAATAAGGGCTGAGTCAGAAAAAGGCATTGCAAAAAGAAGTTATGAAAACTAGTTCGTAGATTGACAGAAAAGAATATGAACTCGAGAGATCGTGTGATTTGGGTATGTCGGATTGAGGTGTGATGAAAGATGGTGAGCATGGCATGTAGAGTAATCCGATGCATTATTGCTGCTAAACTTACAGAAACGGATATTAATACTAAATTAATTCTATAAAGAAAGAAAGAAGATAGTTAGCCAGCTAACTTAGATTTAAGAAAGTGAGATGAGGAACTGGGGTATCAACGGGATGATTACATAAATGATTTAAGTTATTAACATCGATGGATTGGGCCAATTTTTTGAAAGTGATAAGATCGTATTTTTTAACTAATTTAATTAAAGGTTTATCAATTTTTGGATGTAAATTTGGATAATAAGCAAGTTCTCTTTGAAATCTTAAAATGATGTAGGATTGGGAGAAGACCGAAGTTTTCTTCAAATCATTTTTAGTGAAATGTTTATTAATATTATCTAAGAAAACTTGTAATATTGAACCATCAATATGTAATCTTATTAATTTATTATAAAGATTAGGGATATTTGAAACACCTGATAATTCAAAATTCCAAATTAGTTCATCAATATATTTACAACCTTCTAAAATCATTAATAACCAAGTATTGAATAAATTTATATTTGGATAATCTCTCAAATAGTCAAGAGGTAATATGTCTCTTTTGAAAAAAACCATTAATCTATTTTCAATTAAAGACCAAAAATAATATAATTCTGCTCTTTCAAAATGGAAATGTTGCCATTTAATTGGAATATCGGTGAAGACCGTTTGAGTGAAAAATTCCTCTGACGGTAATTCATCATTTAATAAAGTAGTTGCATTTGGAACAATTTCAATCAATTTATATAATTTAATTAAATCAATTAAATAATTTACTCCATTTGAATGTCTTAAATCAATATTTTGTTGACGATATTTTGTTTCAACTTCATCCATAAAATCATGGATTGAAGTAATTATCTTTGATCCAACAGCAGTTGAATTAGCAGCTTCTGATGCCAACATTGAAATCTTCTTACATGATCTACAATGCATCCATACATATGAATATGTATGAATATCGATGGATATATATATAAATATATTGATATTCTATACTTATGATTACCAGGCGTTAAGTTCAGGAATTCTTGATCCAAATAAAGCCTTTTGATCCAACCTTTAAAGTAGTATTGACGATACTCACACCTAATTTAAAGTAAACCGCCAATGTTAGACGAGACCAACACTTTTTTTTTTGACACATTATTTAGAATTAACCGAGACATTTTTATACGAGGTGCACGGGTGTGGAATGGGTTGCAAAATACAATGTTGCCTAGGCAAAAATGATCTATCACCTAGACAAAAAGTATTACCTGGGCAAAAAATGATCCATCACCTAGGCAAAGACGGCTCATCGTCGACAAAAGCGATCTGTTGCTTTTACAAAAATGATCTGTCACTTAATTGATCTGTCACTAATGATCTGTCACTAACGATCTGTCACTAATGATCTGTCACTAATGATCTGTCGCTTCGACAAAAATTATCGGCGGTGGACAAAAATACTGAGTCTCGCCCGTCACGTGCAATGTACGGACACCGACAATTTGCTGTCAAAGAGATTGAACATTTCGTAAATGGCAAAAAATAAAAAGATAAAGAATTAGGAACAAGACTAAATCAAAGAAAGAAAAAAAAACAAAATTAAAAAAAACACCTAATTTATCAAATAAAATGCCGTATTCAAATTAAAAAAAGACTATAAAAAAAATAAAAACATGTCAAGAAAAAGACCCCTCAAAACACCTTAATGATAAGAAAACTTTTAATTGTGTTGTGCCATTTACTGAAAATATGCAAAAAATGCCTTTCTTAGCACCTTGGGTCATCCCACCAAGTAGGGGCAAGAAAAACAAAAAAAAAAAAACACATAACAAAGATAATACAATCCCGAGAAAGAGAGCCCGAAAAGGAGGCAGAAAACCTGTCAAACGCCAAGGCACACTGGGTGAGTTACGAGGGAACACCTGGACAAACCAAACCGGGGTGGTGCCCGGTGGCAGTTGCCGGAACTACTTGCCGACGCACTTACCGATTTCCGATGCTTATTCAAACAAGTGAGCATTGTTTCGTAAATGACACCCAATTCAGAAGAAGGTGTTAGTTACGAAAACGGGAAATTCAACGTATTACAACGCAGTTGCAGGTGAATTCGAATGGGCTTATTTTCTCGATCAAAAGCAAAGAGATACAAAGATGATCATTTCATAAACCAAAAAATTATTCATTATACTATAATACATACCCATACCGTTACAATAAAAAAAAAGGAAGAAAAGTTAAGCAAAAAAAGTTGGAAAAAAGAAGTTATACAAAAGAAGTAGAAAATAAGTTTTTAAAACGACAAGAATTAAAGGACATGAAAGGGAGATAAACCGAAATGGAATTGAATAGTAAGCTCCGCCGAAGCCATATATTTTACTCCGTGCGCGCCGGAGATTATTTTTCTTTCGTTCATCTTGATTCATTTTGTAATTTTAACACCTTGATTTTTCTTCTTCTAGCGTTAATAAACCAATTACTTAATTGCTGTTGGTTTAAGCCAGTACTCAACATCAATTGATTTTTTTCAAAACTATTAGGATAAGGATGATTTAGATGTTGATTCAACCATTTGAGTAAAATATAAGTAGTTTCTTTAGGTAAGTTATTTCTAGTTTTCTTCTTGTTTGGTTGAGAAAGAACCGGTGATGCACTCTTTAATTTGGGTGATGATTGATTACTAGAATAACTTGATGTTGGTGACGACGATCCGGCTGGTTGATAATTGTAGTGATAATTTGGTATGGCCAATGATTTTGTGAGTGGTTGTTGTTGAGGTTGAGGTTGCTGAGGTGGTTGGTGTTGTTGAGGTTGTAGTGGTTGTAGTGGTTGTAGTGGTTGTTGAAGTGGTTGCGGTTGGTGATGGTGTTGAATTGGAGGTTGATGATGATGTGGTAAATAATATTGAGGTGAATAGTATTTATAAGATTGTAAAGAGATTGGATGACTTATTCTATGAGTATCATGATTGAAATTAGTATATTCATTTGATAAAATATTGGATATTGAAGGTAGACTAATTGATTTTTGTGACATTATATAAAGTAATAAAAGAATAAAATTGTCGATAAGTGTAAACGTTAGTCATAAAAGTTAATTGGGAATATCTAAATTATTTATATATTTTTTTATATAGAAACATCTGTAGATTATTTTTTTTTCTTTGCTTTCAACCAAGAAATCCCATCATAAGAGTATTTTAAATGGAAGCCCACTCTTAACCCTCGGAATTGGGCTATAATTAAACGCAGTGGCACTAAAATAAAAGAAAGAATAAAAATAATAATAACATGTCAAGATGACAAGAATTCATGACGTGGGGTTTTAATCTAATATTTTGTGTCAAGTGTGTCAAGAAATTAATCTCTTGTTTTTTTTTTTTTTTTTTTTTTTTTTTTTTTTTTTTTTTTTTTTTTTTTTTTGACTTTTCACCGTTCTCTATTTCTCTTTGAAAGAATTTTTTTACTGTTTTTTTTTTCTTTTTCTGCTTTCTTTCTCGGTGTTTGATTATTGTTGTTTATTTTTTAGGTAAAAAATTTCTTGTTGTTCCGCAGCTGTCAAGATCCGGGATCGATGTACTGTCTGCATTGAGCGTGCCATCCGTTTTCCAAGTCTACCAAGAGTTAAAACCAAGTCTTGCACGGCCACCCATTTTTCTTAGAATATCTTCCCTTTGACACCAGTAGATGCTTCTGATCATGTCATCATGTTTCAATACCATAAGTGACACCGCTTTATTGTTGTTCTATTATCAGTAACTATAAGTGCCACTAGTACTAAGAGATAGAGAATGCCAAGACATGTCAAATACCCCTCCAGTCTAGACTCGGTTATAGGGGCTAACCTTTTCGGTCGTAGGCTTTTACCCGTTGCAGCAGCCGTTTTTCTTTTCCTTTTTCTTTTAGGTTTCTTGTTTGTCATGCTTGTCTTTCTAAATTTTTTTTTTTTTTTGTTTCTGATGTTTTTATTTTTTTTTTTTTTTTTTGGTTTCGTTTGTTTTTTTGATATTTTTCATTTTTGAATCCCATCGTAATTCGTTCCTTTCTCGCCTTTCGTCTTGTCCCCCGTTTCTTGTCTGTGCCGCCACTCGCCCCCCTCCCCCCTCGGAAGTCAAGATCTCGGGTCTCAGCAGGATCTCGGGCTCGCACTTTCCATATAAGGAATTCCCGAGCCAAGTGGCGAACACACTGGTATACGGAGCTAACCTCCTCTCGGATCGGAAGTTAAAAAAAAATGCCTACAAGACGATTAGAATGCTGATGTACTGATTTATTGGTTGGATTTATTGCTCTTAATCTCGTAAAAGGAATTTTTGCAACTGCCTAGATGACAGCACACGACTCGCTTAAAAACCGTTTGAAAAGTTATATTAACGAAGTTCCTTAATAGTAGGGTTATAATTTTTGATTTAGGATGTTTTCAAATTGTTGTTTATCATACTTCACATATTTTGGTTTATTTTTAGTGAAATCACTTTGACCGTATTTATCATATAATTTAAAATAAGCATTAATGATTAATTTTTTGATTTCGTTCTTCAAGTAATTTCTTAAACTATTATCGGTGATACTAAATTTTTCATAATTTTTAATTGCCTCTTCAAAAGATTCATTGAAATTTTTAAATAATTCTTTAATTTGTTCTCTTTCTTTATTGCTAAACCCACTACTATTATTTGAATTCATTGCATTAGTAGTTGTAATTGCAGTCATATCTCTAATAATAATATATGATGCATAGTTCCAATCATCTAAGAATAATTTCAAAAATCGATTTTTCAATTTATTTATTCTTTCAATCCCAATACTGCCTAAACTTGTAAATAACAAATTTGATCGACTTATTATATTTTCAATAAGTATCATATTTTTAATTAAATGAAATCCTTGGGTTGATTTTTTCATCATTTCACTATTATTGGAATTATTATTCTTGATTCCAATCTCAATATTAATCATTATACAATCAATTAAATCACTAAAGTAACTCAGTAATAAAAATTCACTACTGGTTTCATCAATTCCTGATTCCGGAGTAATTGGAACAACTGAAGTATAAACATTGACAAACTTAACCCCGTTTGGTTTGATATCAAGCCATCCTCCTAATTTACTACCTTTAATCAAAATGTTTAATGCTTTATTGAATTCACTTATTTTCCGTTCTCTTGATATTAATTCAACAGTTATTTCTGGTATGGTTCTTTCATTAATTTTTTCAACTTTATTAATCTTAGTCTCGGCAAATTGTATCAATTCCTTAAATATTTCTCGACCTCCGTTTAATAACCTTTCATAACTTTCTCGATACTTGGGAAATTTACTTATAACTAAATTATTAACATTCAATTTTCTCTCGAATTCATTCAATCGTTCAATCACCTCTAATACTAATACATCATTATCAATTAGATTACTCATTAGACTTCCATAATTATCAACTATCTTACTCATTTCTTCATTTACTAATCCTCCCAAAATTTCTTGTAATAATCTATCCTTCAGTATCTCATCAAAATTAGATAAATTACTCACCATATCATTCAATAATGTTACAATTGTATCAATCACTTGATTGGTCTCCTTTATATATAAATTAATTCCATTACTTCCTCTTTCATATGGTACTCCCGGAGATCTCTTCAAAGGAGTACATTTAGCGGCGTGTTGCAGTAATAAACTAGAAATTTGTTTCAGTAACGCCTTAACAAATACCTCATTGATTTGTTGCTTTTCACTATTTGATCGATTATAGAAATAATTGATAATTAAATAAATATCTTGATTGGTTTTCAAACTACCATTATTAAGTAAATTTAACTTATTAATACTCTTCTTGAAGTAACTAATCAAGGTCCCTTGTGATTTATCAATAGAATTTTCAAAATTTATCAATATCCCAGTGAAGTTCTTAATATTGACTTTCATCTCCTTTAATAATTTCTGTGATTTAATTAAAGTATCTAAAAATTTCTTCAATCCAATTAAATCAATCGAATTGTTCAATACGGATTCATATTGTGAAGCCTTAGACGCATAATTACTAACATCCTTCAATAACTCTAACCCTTTATCGATCTGCTGCTTATTGTTGTTCAATTTGTTAACGTCTCTCAATACCGGCTTGATCTTGGTAGATGCCGTAGCGGACTTCTTCGATATATTATTTAGCGATTGCGATAAAGCACTGAACAATTCTTTAGACTTTCCTAAATTCTGGTTCAACACAGCAACATCAGCTTCATCTATATCAACGTTATGTGACATCTTAAATGTATTCTAATGATAATCTTTCAGATTGGTTTTATTTACTTGTTGTTTTTGACGTTTTCCCTTGATTTCATGAGTCGGTAGTGCGTAGATCGTTTTGAAAAGAAAAAAAAACGTCCTACAAGTAAATCATCTTAAGTTCACCACCACTAACTACACTGTCAGTGGTGGAATAATGAAGATTGATACCGAGGAGCAGGTGGCCGACCTCATTTCCAAACTAGAAGAGGCTACAAAGCTAAAGAAGAATGGCCGTTGTCTTAAATCTACGCATTCATTACCCATAGCACATGAACCAGTGCAGAGTTGGAAATTTAACGAATGGGACTATGGTAAAGAGCAGAAAATCCAGCTTCCTTGTAAAGCTAGAGGCTTATTCACCATTGGTAACAGAATAGTTGTTCGTGGGTATGATAAGTTTTTCAATGTGAACGAAATACCAGCCACTAAAACTCAGTCATTGAAGTCAAAGACTCAACCGTCTTACGATTTATCTTTGAAAGAAAATGGTTGCATTATATTTATATCAGGTTTGGCCAATGGGGAGCTTATTGTTTGCTCTAAACACTCGGTTGGGGCTAGGGATGATTTGACTAGAAATCATGCAGTTCAAGGGGAACTTGAAATCAATAAACAGTTAAAACGTCTAGGTAAATCAACAAAAGACTTGGCCATTCAACTTTATGAATTAAACTTAACGGCAGTGGCAGAACTCTGCGATGACGACTTCGAAGAACACGTGTTGGAGTATTCAAAGGAAAACTCTGGGTTGTATTTGCACGGCTTAAATTATAATACTATTAAATTTCAAACCTGTCCAATTCCCGAAGTAAATGATTTTGCAAACAATTGGGGGTTCAAGAAGATTGATTCATTTCAAATATCGGGTTGGGATAAACTTTGGGACTTTTTAAATCAATGTGCTATAAGTGGAACATATCAGAATAGAGAAATTGAAGGTTTTGTTATTAGAACAAAACTCAATGGTACTAATGATGATTTCTTTTTCAAGTTTAAATTCGAAGAACCATACTTGTTGTATCGTCAATTTAGAGAAGTTACCAAAAAATATATAAGAGATGCCAATATCCTTAAAATAATCCAAGGTATAAAGAAGCATAAATTTATTACATTGAAATACCTTGAGTTTATTCGTGATTACTTTAACAAATACCCTGAATTGAAAGACGATTATTTGAAAGGTTTTGGGATTATTAAGATGCGTAAACTATTTTTGAAAGAGAATAACTTGAGTGAAACAAGTGGGATGGATTTGATTGGCATCGATGAAAAACAGTCTCAAAATGTTGATGAGACTAAAAAGTTGGAAGAAAAATTGGCAAGCTTATCACTCAATTCAATAAAGACCTACAAATACATACTAATCCCAATTGCAACTATTGGATGTGGTAAAACTACCACATTTCAAACATTAACAAACTGTTTCCCTCATTGGAAGCATGTTCAGAATGATAATATAGGTAGTGGGAAACAAGCTAAAATTCAATTAGTTGATCAAACTTTAACTTATTTAGAGGATAAAGATTGTAAGTTGGTCTTTTGCGATCGTAATAATCATCAGTTTAGAGAACGTGATCAATTACTAAAAGATTTTGATAAGCACAGAATTAATCATTTGTCTTCTGACATTGGTTTGAAATATGTGGCTATCAATTTTATCAAAAAAGATTTAACCGAAGACCAATTATGGAATATTACTTATGACAGAATAGTCAAAAGAGGCGATAATCACCAATCAATCAAATCTTCAACTGATTCGAAATTAGCTCAACTGATTATGAAGGGCTTCATTAAAAGATTACAACCGTTAAATACAGAAAGACATCCTGACTGTGAGTTTGACTTGGTGATTGACATGGATATTGATGACAATTCGTCTAAGTCAAATGCTACCAAAATATTAAATAAACTAAGTAGCGAATTTCCGGATTTATTCGATAAACAAAATTTACCTTCATCAGATAAAATAGATGAAGCTTTCCAAAAAGCCTTGGAGTACAAACCGGTGTTCACCAAAACCTTTGGTAGGTCGTCTGCCCAAGCGAGTTCTAAGAAAACAGACTCAAATCAAAAGAAGAAAAAAAAATCAATAGCGTATTACGGAATAGGAATTAACGATACCCAAAAGTTCAAACATTTAATTAATGATAAATTGGTCAATAATGAAACTTGGATCCAATTATGCAAACAAGATAGGCTTCAGCCAAATTATCATGTTACATTATCACACATATTGTCAGTTAAGGATGACGAGAAGCTAAAAATAAAATGGGATCAATTAACTGATCAACTACAAATCAAATCAGATCAACTTAATGATGAATGTGACGCTGTCCCAGTAAAATTCTTTGGAGATATCGGATTGAAAAGAATAGTTGTAGTTTCAAATAAATTGGTTACAGTTGAAGCCGAATTAGTCAGGTCATTAAACGGGAATTTCGAAGAACTTGACCAATTTCCCTATACCAACAAATATCTTCATGTTACATTAGGTACGACAGAACCGGAAATAAAACCATTCTTATCCAACGTTTATATTGAAGAATTACACAACTCGCTTAGCAAGGAAAGTATCGAGGACGGAATATATACGGTAAAAGAGGATACAGTTGAGGTTATAAACTTCAATACAATTCTAGAAAAACAGCAATGCTTCTATCATTTCTAATTATATATTATTTTATAGACTATAGAGAATTAATTTTTTTTAAGTAAATCACCATTATTTATAACAAATGCATTAATTACTGCCATTGCAGTGTATAATCTATTTTCAGCCTCTTCGAAAACAACAGAATTGGAAGAGTAGAAAACTTCATCAGATACTTCTTCTTTATGTCTTGGTAAACAATGCATGAATTTCCAATTGTCATTAACCTTACCCTTTAATAAGAGATCATTAGTGATTTGATAACCTTCAAATTGTTTTAATTTTTGTTGCTTTTCCAGTTCTTGACCCATAGAAATCCAAGTATCAGTAACAATAATATTTGAATTATTTAATGCTTGAAGTGGATTATGAACAATTTCGAAAGTAGTATTATTTCTTTGACATACTTCGTTAGCCTTTGAGATTATCAATGAGTTGAATTCAATTGAATCTGGTATGCATATGGAAACGTTGATACCCATTTTCAAAGCAGCAATGGCTAAATCATTAATGACATTATTTGAATCACCAATCCAGGCCAATTTCAATCCTTGAGTTTTACCATTGAAAGATTCTTTTATAGTTAATAAATCGGTTATGGCTTGTAAAGGATGATACAAATCACATAAAGAGTTTATTATAGGCACAGAAGAATGCTCTGCCAATTGTAATATGTCTTCATTTGAATCAACCCTGGCGAATATACACGAAGTCATTGAAGAAATAACTTTAGTAGTATCATATAACGATTCATTTTTACCCAATTGAATATCATCTCTACCTAAAAACATAGGATGAGCACCGAAAAAAGCAGCAGCACCTTCAGTGCTTATTCTTGTTCTAGTAGATCTTTTAGAGAACAATAAAGCAATCAACTTACCCAAAAGTTTTTCATGGTGATTTTTATTATTCTGATTTGATTTATATTGTGACTTAAAATAAGCAGCTTGATCTACCAAGGAGATGAATTCATCATCTGACAATTCGTGGATATTAACTAAATGACGTGGAGACATTATGAACTAACTTAAAAAATGATAAAACGCCATGAAGAAGGAAAAGAAGAGAAGAATTAACCCAAATTTATAGACTGGAGGGTATGAGTCAGTCCCAATAGGGCAATTGTCAAAATTAAGCGCGGATCCGAATCAGTAGTTGAAAAATCTGAAAAATTTTTCGGGTAACGCAAAGTTCGATATTCAACTGAGTTTAGCCTGCCAGACAATATGTATGAGTAATGAGTAAGGATGTGATGTAAGAACGGTTGGGATGACACAAATAAATCGTTGGTTAGGCATGCATTTATGCATTCTATTGGCACTTTATTGGCCTTTCATTGATATTCTTAATATTTCATTAACATTTCATTAACATTCTATTGATATTTCATTAACATTCTATTGATATTTCATTGCCATTATATTGAAAATGAACGTTTTAGCCAAACTCCCAGGGGAAGCGTAAAAGATTGTTGATTCTTAACCGAATCGAAGATAAGCAACCTGAATTATGGGGTTCCTTCCAAGATTGAAACGGGACACGACCGACCTATCATTTATAAGCAATTTAGAAGTTAGAAGATTATGAAGAGAAAGGCATGTTCAGTAGAAAAGTTATTGGTGTTGTCGTTCAGAGGACCAAAGAAATGGCAAGAACACGATCTAAGAGTAGTTCGGTGACAAGTATTGAGGCACAACCTGTTATTGGAAAGAAAAGAACGCAAGATGATATAAATGAACCCACCGTGATCAAGACAGTAAAAAAAAAACCCAACAAGAAGGAGGAAGTTAGTCGTAAGAAGGAATTACTTGAAAATGTTCTTAATGCCAAAATCAGTATACCATCTGATTTGAAATTACCGGACGAGTTTATTAAATTTCACGATGAAGAGTTTATAAAAGGGATTGAATATATTTTATCGAAGGATTCAACGTTATATCCAGCAATAACGTGTTCCAATTTCAAATCGTTTCCAAGAGAAGTGAAGAATGACTTGAAAGAAGAAGAAGAAGTTATCAGGAGTTACTGGTACTCATTAATATGTAGTGTTATTGGGCAACAAATCAGTGGGCACGCCGCCAAATCAGTTGAAAATAAATTTCGAAATTTATTTGAAGGACAACCCAGTGCCAAAGAAACGGTCTTGAAGCCAGCAGAGGAGTTGAAGGCCGCCGGGCTATCCAATCAAAAGCTAGGGTACGTGTATGATATAAGTCACGCGTTTAATGACGAAACGAATCCGTTGACCAAATTAGAATTCTATAAGAAAAGTAGTAGTGACGAGATTATCGAGGAGTTGGTGAAATTGAAAGGGATTGGGAGTTGGTCGGCGAAAATGTTTCTGTTTTTCACTTTGAGGGAACTTGATATATTTGCCGAAGATGATTTAGGAGTTGCCCGAGGGGCAGCAAGGTATTGGGAGCTTAGACCGGAAAGTTTAAAGCAAATCAAGCAGGAGGTTAACCTGATTGAAGAATTCAAAAAACTTTTGAAACGAAAGGGGAAATTTGAAAATAAAAATACCAAGAGAGATTGGATAGCTCACCATGATCAATACGTCAAGTATTTGGGGTTGACATTCAAACCATATCAGCTGATTTTCATGTTGGTAATGTGGAGATTAAGTTCTACAAATGTCGATGTTCTTGAAAACACCGGAACAAGATAACGATATTATATAAAATAAATAAAAACCGCCAAACAAAATAAAAAAGTATTCAACTTAAAGCAAGTAGCAAGACTTATTTCATCCTCACCACCAATGTCGATTTGTTTTGGAACGGACTTTCTTTTCTTAATTTTATTCAACTCTCTCTCAATCTCCTCGGTGCCATGATCTAAATTTTTTGATTTCAAAAATTGCAAATCTTTGGCATCAAAGCCCTTTTCATTAATAAGGTACTCGATGAAATCGCTGATATCGATTTTTTTCAATTTGTTTTCATTAGCTGGTGCAACCCCGTATCGTTTATAAGAGTAATCGTCATAATCATCATCGTCATTGCCATTGCCCACAATCTGCTGAGTAAATGATTTTAAATCATGAGGGTCTGATAAGGAGTCTCCGTAATTCTTAATTTTCGTTTTCAACCCTAGTGGAACCGACTGGCTGGTGACTTGCTGGTAATTAAGAAACTGTTCCACGTAACCAACACTAGCTTTTGTGGTTATACTAATACTAGCACTCCCGCCTGTACTTTCACTAACCCTGCTTAAACTGGGCAACGGAGGTAACGTAGCGTAAACGGTGGGGCTCACCCGAATGGCCTTTTGGTTCGCGGCCACCACTGCAATAGCAAACCCTAGTATTCCAATAAGGTTCATAGCTACGGCTACTATCAATAACTGCAAATTTTACAAATGCGGAACCGTCTTTTTCAGGTTTATTAGCCTTAAAAATTATAAGCGCTTACCTAAGCGCTTATGTAATTTGAGACACTCCCCCCCGAGAAGCAGCAGCAGCAGCAGCAGTAACCCGTGCACCAAAGCGCCTCAGTGAAAAAGGCACCAGCAACTTTAAAATAACCCTTTTTAAACCCTCGCACTGTGAATCCAACTCTAAAAATCCTAATTTAGCTAGTGTTTTTCCCCTTCGAGAAAGAAGTATGCCCAAAAACTGAATTTAAAAGGAAACATCTGTTAAAAAGAAAAGCGGGTTTGATGCTAAAATTAAAATACATAGATCCCTGTCTAATACTTGAAATTGTCTATTATTATCCCTGTTCAAAACAGGTACCCCATTCTCTAAAAGGATATCGGATTAACCAGATTCAATTGTAGAGCTTTGTCCAATTGTTATATTTGTATTTTTTACATACGAGACTGTCGAATTTCAACCTTTTGACATAATCCAGTAAAACCAAAGGTGCCTTCACTTTTATAACTACAGGCAAGTAAGTAATTAAGTGATTAAGCAATAATTAAGTAATAAGTAATCAAGTAATTAAGTAATAAGTAATCAAGTAATCAAGTAATCAAGTAATCAAGTAATCAAGTAATCAAGTAATCAAGTAATCAAGTAATCAATCAATCAAGGAATAATCAAGGAATCAACTAATTAATTTTTCGTTTTGTATTTTTTTTGGGGGTTTTTTGATCTTTTTTTTTTTTTCTGCATTTTTCCTTCTACTTCTTCTTTTGTTGTCCTTTCTTTTCAACAACTGGTACTTTGATTATCGTTTCTACACATCATCACTAATCATCGTGTTGCCAAATCCGAGTCCTACATTCGTTAAAATAAGATTTTGTCTTCCTTTTGTCAAGTGTTTTTTTCTTTTTCATATTTTTTTTCTCCTGTTTGTTTGTTTGTTTATTCGATAAGTTATTCTCATTGCTCATTAAAACAGACAGCTATTCGTTTCCCAGCTCAACCATCCCTCGCTTAAGAACATCTCATTCCTACTTGAAGTACTTGGTTTCATCGTCAACTTTGCTTTGCTGAAATTCTCTTTTGAAGTTGTCTTTTTTTTTGTTTTATTGGTTTTTTTTTTTTTTTCTCCTACCCGCTGGAAACTTCAAAATTACCCGCTGCAAAAATTTTCTCTGGTACGTCTGATTTTAATCTTCATGTCCTGTCAATTGTGCTTATATTCTCATCAGCATTCACGTTAAGTTCTTGTGCGTTAAATTTCTGTTTAGTTCCTGGTTAAGTTTCTGTTTAGAAGTGGTTAAGTTTCACGAGTTTAATCTCCTGTACTCCTGTTGTGTTTTTGCTGTTATTGTTCTTAAAGTATCATGTATGCTTCATCCACATCACCCATACATATGAATCCGTCTTCAAGAAGGAATTCGTTGACTTCGGTATCGACTTCAAATTCCTCCTATACCCTAACCAATTCGTCGACAAATTTAAACTCGGCTCGCGATTTATCCACTGATAATCTCTTAAATATGGATGAAAAATTTCAAAAAAAATCAATAAAACCTTCCTCAAATCCCTTGAGTCCCAATTTAAATTCAATCCCGTCATTTCAAAATCATCAACCTCATCATCAACCTCAGTCATATCAACAACAACAACAACATCAACATCAAACCCAACAAAAACCTCATCCTCGCAGATCAATGTCGTCTCCGGCACTATACCAAACCGCAAATGGGTTTCGTAAAACCGATGCTGGCACTTATTATTTCCCAAATGGTGAAATCTTCAGACCCAGAATGGCCCCTGCTAAAAGAAATAGACCGAGTAAATTGAATAAGCCAAATTCAAGATCAAATTCTTTAACTAATTATGCATACGACAAACAAAATGACCGTTCAAATAGCTTACCTCAACAACCAATCATGTCTTCACCGGCCCCGATTTCTGCTCCTCCTCCCACTGCTAATTCTCAACCAAATATACCAAGAAATCATTCCTTTAATAATTTAAAATCAAAATCAAAAAATGATCTAGTTCATTCTCTAAGATCAAACAAATTAGATACTCCTACCAATTTAAACTTATCTACAAATATTGAAAATCATCAAAGAACTAAATCCATTAGTTCTCAAAATTCCCAATTTTCTCAACATTCCCCCATAATAAACCAACATTATTATCAAACTTCTCCTACAAATAAATTCATTCATAATTCAAATAATCTAATTAAAGATGATATAAATGATCAAACTATTTATTTGAATCCTTCAACCACTGCTGGAACCGCTTCTCATAGTGCTGCTAATCTTTCAAATAGAAATAAGTCAAATACTACTTTGACTGATTCAAACCCTTCATCTTTATCGAATTTTAATCTAAATAGATCATCTTCAAACACTCCTCAAACTTCAATCAATGATCAAGATGATTCTTCTACTTCAAACCTGTTGGAATCAATCAAAGAAATCAAGAACGAATTGAAAACTGTCGATTCTAATAAACATAATACAATCGAAGAAGAATTAAAAGATCAAAAATTGAAGCAAAATAATGCTGATGAGGATATCGATCCAATCGAAAAGAGAAACTACAATCAAGATCTTGTCAAAGAACAAATTATTGACAATGAAAAAAATGTCATTTCTGAAAATAAGGATGAAAATCACATTTCTCAAGAAAAAATTACTAAGCCTTATCAAGATAATGAAAATAAGAATGAATCGTTCGAAAAAAATAGTCAAGTTCCTAAGCGTATAGATGATGCTCTAGAACAAAACGAAAACCATAATATGAAACATGATGAAATCAAAAATGATCAGGATTCATCAATACCGAATAAATCAATTAATGAATCTAATGAAAATAACGCTAATTCTAATGAACAAAGTGATGATGATGAAGAATATCATAGTCCATTTGATGGAGACAATGATCAAACTATAGATTTACTCAAAAAATCATTAAATAATCCTGGTAATGACAAAAATCAATATGAAAAAGACCAATCTGAAAAAGATCAACCTGAAAAGGATCAACCTGAAAAAGATCAATCTGAAAAAGATCAAGATGATAAAGATGAAGCTGGAAAAGATCAAGAAGATAAAGATCAAGTCGATAAAGATCAAGTCGATAAAGATGGAGATGATAGTGATAAAGATGATAAAGATGATAAAGATGATAAAGATGATAAAGATGATAAAGACGATAAAGACGATAAAAGTGATGATGAGACCACGATGGTTAATGATCAAAGTGAAAAAGAAATACCAATCACTCCAAATCCAAATGAAACTACTTTAAATACCTTGAATGAGGTTAGTGAGGAAAGTAACGAGCAACAATTTTTCACTCCAAATAATTCAGAAATACAATCTCAAACATTTCCTCAGTTATCTGATATTCCTAAAATAAACTATGAAAATTCATACGAGAATCATTCAAATTTAAATAGCCCAACTCTTGATATGTTCTGTACCCCTTCTCAAGGATCTCCTGAATATCCAGAACCAACTATTTTGGATGATTCTGTCGAAAGATTAGGTGCTTACGATAAAAATGATAAAATTGAAGATCAACCAGAGTTAATAAAAGAAGTTCGTAATTCTTTAATAATGAATGATAATGATGATCAAATTGATTCTGGTAAAGTCAAAAAACATATTATCACAATTCCAAGATCCAATGGTCAAATTAATACTGGTAGTAATCCAAGTACTCCCCAATCAGTATTTTTTGATTTTCAAAATAATGATCAATTTAATAAGTTTCTCAATGATGATCAATACGTCCCTCCTCGTGGTGATGTTGCGGTAGTTGGTGGTAAAATTCGAAAACATGAAAGATCTGCTTCCTCAATAAGTTCCTTCAACTCAATTGTCAATGGCGAGGGAGCTAGTGATCGTAATAGTTCAACTTACGTTTTGTTATCACCTAGGCAACAAAGTCCTTTATCTCCTACTTTTAATAATCCTGAAAATTCTCCAAATAAATCATCAAGATTGGTCAGAGAAATCAAAAATGATGATCAACCAAATGACAATAACGATGATGGAAACTCGAATAAGAAACCAAAATTAGATAAGTCACTTCCTTCACCTCAAAAAATAGTTTCAATGCTTGATCCTCCTAGCATACCTAAGGATGACAATATTACGAAAATCAATTCAAACCCTGATAAGGAGTTACCCTTACCTCCAACTCCAACTCTAAATGATTCTTCTTCTTTCAATTCTTCTACTTTCAAAAGTTTACCACCTTCTACTCCTCATAATAAAGCATCTCCTTTACCTCCACTTCCTTCTGCTGTTGCATCCCCATTACCTGCATTACCTTCTGATAGCCATTCCTCATCACCAAAGAAGAATAGCTCTGGTTTCAATAGATCTAAATCCTTACCAGGCTTAAACACTTCGATTAAAAAAAGTGCATCGGCTGGAAATTTTAAAACAATGTTTAAAAAGATCTTCATGGGTAAACCAGCAGAAGAAGAAGAAGGAGAAGAAATAACTTCACCACAAAAAAATTTGGATCCTCCTTTATCCACTACTCCTTCAACTCCAAAGTCACCTGCATCACCTACTAAACAATCGATTAGTGATGATTTGTTTAAAAAGAGTGATGTAACTCAAAACTCTCAAAATCCATCATCTGCCCCAAGTTCACCATCTAAAAAATCAATTCGCTCAGCCAGAAAATCATCACTTGCAAGCAATAGAACAAATAATAGTGTTCATTCAACTCCAAATCATAATAAATTTAGTCCTAAACTTTTCCTGTCCCCTTTCACTCCACCAACTTCGAGTTTTAAAACATTTCATACAAATGCTGGTGAAAATAACAATAACAACAATACATCCCATACCGAGCATAATTCACCTGTTAATTTCAAAAAATTAGGTGCTTTAAAGAAAAATTTTTCTTTTGCTAATTTAAAGCAATTTGGTTCAAGTACTAATTTAAGTAAACAAGACACAAATGATCATAATGAAATCAATAATAACAAAAATCTTCCTGAAGAACCTAAAACTCCTTTACCGATACTTGAAGGTGAAGAGATTGATACTAGTGAAGATTTAACATTGACTAAATTACCAACAATTGAAACTGATAATCATTTGTTTGATGACGTTTTGATTGATTTCGATGAAAAATTGAACACCGTTGATGAGATTCCAAATGAAAGTGTCAAGAAGAACAAACTGACTACTTTTATTAATGAACCATTTTTGAAAGATGATGAATTGACAAGAGATCAAATTGAAGATCAACAAAAGAAAGATTTAGTTGATGGTTCTCAAGAATCTCTACCAAGAAGTGATGAAGCAGCAGGTCGAAATGTTGAAATTCACCACTCAAGACATAATTCTGATGAATATGTTGACGATAACATTCGTTATTTACAACAAGAATTGGTATGGCCAATAGATAATGAAAATGACTTGAGAAGTTCGGAAGAATTGAGTATAATTACAAAATCAAATGAGAGTGTACTCAATTTTGATGAGACAGAAACTGGTGAAGAGACGATTCTTGTTGATAATGAACAGTTAGTTGAACTTTTCAATAATTTAAATGACTATCAAAGAAGACGTTTACCAATGCATTTAAAACATATCAGACAATTTCAAGACTTTAAAGTCTTGGAAATTAGTATCAAAAAATTTGAAAATACTTTAAATTTCAGACCTCCATTGAAAGATGATTCAGAAGCCCATAAGTTATTAGAATCAATTTTGAAAAAACAATTGACACAAACAAGCAAAAATAATAAAAAAGTTCTGTTTTCAAACAAAATATCAATTAGTGAAACATTCCCTCCGGAAATGTACAAACGTTATAACAAATCAGTTACTCAATATACCTTAACAGAATCATTCCAAATCAATAAGATCAAAAACGAAATGAATCAATATAAATGTAATGAAATGTTGGTTCACGAAAAGTCTCAAAATAATACACATTTCTATTACTAGTCACTAGAGCATTAAATATAAACAAAAACTCCCGTATCCAAAATCTTTACATTTCAGTTCGCAAGGTTGTTCTTTATTTCTTTTATATATAAGAGAACAAATCATTTACATAAATTTACGTATTTATATTCATTTCTCATTCCTTTTTAGTTCTTTTTTATGCCATACTTTTTATCATTTTATTTTCATTTGTAGACGTCTTTCTAGATCAGCTACCACGGTAAGTTGTATAGCTATGGTTACTCAATAACAACGGAATGTGATAATGGTGATCAGGAGGGTTGTCTATTTGAAAATGTATCTCAACAAAGGGAAAAAAAGTTCTATTGGCCTTACCCAAATCATTGAAATACTTACCAGTTAAAAACTTGATTTTATATATGCCTGGCTTCAAGACACTCCAGTCGATGTTTTCAATTCCAATGGCTTCCTTATCCTTCAATGACAACTCTGGATTAATCACCCAATTTTTGATTCTACCATCTTGGTCTGTTCTTGCCATGGCAAATGGTCTTTGGTTGGAGCTTATGTCGTAGGCAGATTCTTGGGATTTGTCACTTATCAATGGCGAAATACGATAAATTGAGCAGGTGACATCTGCAGCTGGCTTACCAATGGCAGTATCCAATATATGGCATGTTATAGGATCAACCGACATCTCAATTAGTTGTAGATAGCAAAATGTAAATGAATTCGTACGGTTCTTATCAATTTATATAGATTTTTTTTTTTCTTCTAACTCGGTTTTGTCCGAACTCTCTTCGCAGGTTCACCGATAACATTTTGCGGTCAAAGCATAATGATTAAATACCACGATACCTATAAAGTTCTTTATAACAAAGGGTTTTTTCAATGCAGTTATGTGATCTGCTGAAACACTTTCATTAAGTCAAGCGATGAGAATAAAATTCCGAATATTTTGTAGAATTTCAGCAGTATATCGTGTAAAATATGGTGTTTACCAAAGCTACAGTGGCTGTTAAAACTGATAACTGGCTGATTAATTGAAAGAAAATATGTATTAGATGGTGAATAAATACAAATACTAAGGTCGTAAGTCATTAAAGTTGTTCTTTACTTTCTTGAAAACGGTCTACCAACTTTTTCGATTTCAAGTTGTGCTTTATTTACAATTCTTTTCCCTCGAAGAGTGGATGAATCTATCTTTGATAACGTGAAAGCATCATCTCTTGGGATTTCCTCTGTCTTTTTTCCCGAAGTCGATTCATTATGCGATGGATCTTGTTGTAGCCTAACCAATTTTGGCCCCGACTTTTTGGAACTCGTTTTTGAGGTATACTGTGGTTTAGCCACTTTAAATGATTCAAGAAGAGCATTTGAGCTACGATTTAACTCTTTCTTTTCTTTCGTCTTGAAAATGCTATCATGAGTCCTGTTTTTGAGAGGGTATTGTAGTGTCGATGGTGGGAGGGAACTTGGACAATTGTTGAGTGAAGCCAGTCCCTTAGATGCTAAGGGAATAGGCAAGGGTGTTACAGGCGTATGTGTTCCTGTTGGTATAGTACTGCAGTGTACTATTTCAACCTCTGGATCAAGGCAAATAATAGGCCGTTGCGCCCGTATACGATCATGATGTATAATAACACTGTCTTTATGCAAGGGTACCAGCCCCGCTTTAGGCAAGCTTTCAGAGAGTTGAAGTTGTTGTCGATTTAATTTTCTTTGGTAATCTTTTCTTAACATTGGTGGATCTTGAGTGAGTTCATTATTTGATGATAATTCCGGAGGCTGGTACTTCCATGGCTTCTCTAGCATTCTTTTGCGAAATTCCAATCTTTCCATCCACTGATCGAGCTCCACATCAAAGTCATTAGGTTTACCCAAAATGCTTAGATGAAAACAGTCTAACTGAGGTTCAAAATCATAAACCCGTTTAATTAAACCTATTGCGTTTATAATCGTGCCATAACAAGAGTCTATTGGTGGCAAGTTCAAACCAGCACAGATGCTTTGTTTAGCTTTAACTTGAATTATCAGGGAATTATGACTAGAGCAATCATCAATAGTGAAGATATAATAATTTCGATCACTTGGTTTGCTTTGATCAACTTCTTTGAAAAAATACGATAGAATCTTCCCCGATAAGCTAACTCTTTTAATAGGATGGTTATTGATCAAAAAATATTGGCTATGATGAAGTGAAAGTCCGGAAGTTCCATATATATTGACCATTGACTTTGAATTTAAAACATCATTTATAAATAAAGGGCATACTCGAGAAAACGTAGGTGCCATATGTAGTAGGGCAGGAACATAATAGCACTTCTCGCCCACCCGTAGGGCAATGTGGCTCTTTCCCGGAGCAAGGTCGACTTTCAAGCTCGCTTCTTTGTCCATCAGCGGCCTCTAATGTTGGAGTTGCAATACTGCCAATGGGTTGTTTGTTTGAATTTTTGTAAAATCAAGACCCGTGCATATCAAACATCCTTTTTCAAAAGACTCGATGGGCATCAATTTTTTTTTTTTTTTTTAGAAAAATAGATGGAGACCAGATATAGCTACAAGATCAAAAGACATACAAGATGGCATTGTTTCAAGTAGATGGATGGGATTTAAAGAACGAGAAGGTTGCACCTGGCCTTGCTCCCAACAAAAAGAAGGAAAAGAAGGACAAAAAGAAGGCTAAAAAGGTAGAAGCAGCCGTTCATGAAAAAGAGTCCAGAGAACAAAAGACAAAGGAAAAGTCGAAGGAAACGACAGCTGAAAAACCGAAGAAAGAATCATCATCAGAGGGTGTGGATAAGAAATCCAAGAAGAGAAAGCATCAAGAAGATGAAAAAATAGAGGTTGATCAAACACCTACAAGTCTCGACAAGCCATTACCGGTGTCAAGCAACAAGTTAACACCATTACAACAAAAGATGATGGCCAAGCTCTCCGGGTCTAGATTCAGATGGATAAACGAGCAGCTATATACCATCAGCAGTGAAGACGCTCTCAAATTAATCAAACAACAACCCTCATTATTTGATGAATATCACCAAGGATTTAGATCGCAAGTGCAATCATGGCCCGAAAACCCAGTTGATGTTTTCGTGGAACAAATCAAAGAAAGAGGTAGTACGAGACAAGTGAACGCACCAGGAGGATTACCTGGGTTACCTAATAAACAAGTTGTGATTGCCGATATGGGATGCGGTGAAGCACAATTAGCATTAGACGTTAATAACTTTACCCAACAATATAATAAAGCAAATAAGGGAAAACAAAATAAAAAGTTTGGTAAGAAGAATAACGGTCAAAGAAATGGAGGACCCACCAACCTAAACGTTGAAGTACACAGTTTCGACTTGAAAAAAGTGAATGATCGTATAACGGTTGCTGATATCAAAAACGTTCCGTTAGAAGATGAATCATGCAGTGTTGTGATATTTTGCTTAGCGTTAATGGGTACTAACTTTCTCGACTTCATAAAAGAAGCATACCGTATATTAGCTCCCAGAGGTGAATTATGGATTGCAGAAATTAAATCAAGATTTACCGAGCTGGCTTCTGCAAGTAATAAACCAACCAAACCCGAAGATATCGGAGCTGAATTTGTGGATGCGCTAAAACTCTGTGGATTCTTCCACAAAAAAACCGATAACGACAATAAAATGTTTACCAGATTCGAGTTCTTCAAACCTCCTCAAGATATCATCGATGAAAGAAGGGCAAAATTAGACCGAAAGAAAAAATTCATCGAGCAACAAACCGAAAAAGAAAACTTTGACCAAAAGAGAGAAGATAAACCTGAAGGCGAATGGTTATTAAAGCCATGCATCTACAAGAGAAGATAACTTTCCGTATATTACGTACATACATTAAATGCACATATTATCATCTTATTTTATCGGTGCTTCGTAAAGAAACCGTCGAATGACATGACTAGCATAGACTAAATACGCACAAAATCCTCTTTTGCCAGGCGACTTGACCCCTTGATCGCTCACCTTGTTGATCAATAGCTCCCTACTGCATGTCCTTGGCTCTACAATCCAGCATAGTCACCTAAATTTCAACTTCCAGCTTCGAGATGCCAACCAGAGAAGACTTTCTTTCTTTCTTTCTTTTTTTTTTTTGCTTTGGCTGCGCAGCCAGCGCTTTTTCCTGCACACAGACCCGTTTTTTAGCAGTCTTTTTAGCAGCCTCGCACCATTACTGGAACTCGACTTCAATTTGGCAACTACCAGCCATTACCACGGGAGCTGCAAAGGAATATCGGTATTGTAAGAGGGAGGAGGGTATATATAGAGGATGGGGTCCCTATACTACGGTTTTCCTCCACGAAGCGAAAAAAGCACATTTATTATACCACATTTGTTATACCACATTTATTATACCACGTTCATTACTACAATCATTATACAAGCTGACCAACTAATTCACTCTTTTGCAACGAAATAACATGACTGAGTTCTACGAGCCAACTCTTTTGTTCAGACAAAACGCCATGAAGCGTTATAGCTGTCCATTATCACCCATAGCCAGCGTTTCTACCCTTGATGTTTCGTCGACGCTCACTGGGAGCAGCGAGATGTCAAGATTGAGCAAAACCGTTAGTCCCCAATGGATGCTTAATCAAAATAATCCTAAAGATACAGAAGTCTTGAGTAAGACCTGTGCATTGAATCGATTGAATATCAAGTCCAATTATTGGCAAATACCCGATAATGATATGAATTTAACTGCCATGGCCATCAATAAAAAGGAAACCGATACCCCAATCATGGCTATTTCCAGTGGGAATAGGGAACAAAACTTATATATCTATGAATTGGATATATTGAACAATTACTTAACCCATCATAATACTATATCACTACCTAACATACATTCAATGAAATGGGTACCAGATACCAATACACAAAACTCAAAATATTTACTTACTGGGAATAATAAGGGATACGCACATTTAGTATCGATTCCCACTCCAAATCTTTACAAGACGTATACATTAAGTGAAGAAGATGAAGAAAATGAATCAGCAGAAATAGTGAAAAGATTCAACCACAGGAAACATTTAAAATCAATTAATAAAAATCCATCACTTTTAGCCCATCAACAAACAAATATATCAAAATTAGGTTTTAGTAAATTTGATAAAAATTTATTATCAATTTACGATGATAATTTATTTTTATGGGATATGAAACAAGTTGATTCTCTGTATAAGCCAAAACCAATCATGATATCAAGTATTAATGGTTTAACCAACTTTGATACTACTTCAACTAGTGAAAACGTTATTGGGGTTTGTGGGAAATTTGGTGTTTCATTATTTGATACTAGAGATCCTAAATTCAGTGTTCCTTCTCTGGTAATTAAAAGTGCTGGTCGTAAAAAATTATCTGCTAATATTATGAGATGGAGTGATAATAACGCTTATGTTTTCGCATCTGGCCATATCGATGGTAATATAAGATTATGGGATGTTAGAAAACAGGACTGTTTTGCTACTTTACATGGTCATCAACTGCAAGTAACTAATCTCGAATGGAATCAACAAGATTTGTTCTCTGGTGCCAATGACGGTAATATCATCCATTGGGATTTAACTAGTGATATCAAGACCGGTGATTCTTTCAGTGATGATTCGAATAATTTAAAAAATTGCTCTTTGAAAGAAGGTATTGATAGTGTTAAATTTAATCCTCAGAAAAATTCATTACAAGATAAATTACTGGAAAGACAATGTGGTACAACCTTACCAGCATCAAATACTAAGATTGTTGGAATGTCTTCGGTCAAAGGTAGTGATAGTGATGACTTGAAAATCTTATCGATCGACGGGTCTTCGTTCTTTGGTGTTCATTCTAAAATTTATGAAGCAGTTAATGTTAATATTAATACCGAGAAATTATATTACACCAAAGAAGATGTTGCTCTATTGGTTAATGAACATTCTAACAGTACTCTCTTAAACTCATGTGACTCCATCGATCAAGTCACTAAACCTTTGGCCATTTCCAGAAAACCAACTACTAAATTAATCAATAACGACTCCGAAGATACTTTACTCTCCCACGAACCACAGCAAATCGATTATAAACTAGACATTAATGTCGATGACTTTGATCACGAGGACGACTACGAAGACCCCGACTCCAGTCAAGAATTTAACTTCAACAGCAACACCATCTACGAAACCCCCAACAACGACTCGGTATACTCGGTTGATCTGCAACCAAGATACCTCGAGTCTCCTAACATAAGTACCGACGAAACCACCAATACCGATTTCGACGCCTCCATAGAAACTCTATCAACCAACCCAACCATAATGGAACAACCCATCCCGGAGAAGGAAACCCCCGATGTCTCCAACGATTTCCCTCTATTGGCAATCAATTTCGACGACGATGAAGATGTAAGTGACGACCCTTCGTTCAGTAACACAAACATCTACCATGCCATCGCCGGCTCCATCAAACTGGCCCACCCTTTACACCGGTCTCCCACCACCTGCACCTCAAGCAGCCTGGTTTATAGTTTGTAATTGCATCTAATATACACGAATATCTATCTAATACATCTGTATCTTGTATTTAGCAGCCTAATCATGCAAGTGAAAAAAAGAATAGCACATCACGTGATACAGAAAGACCCACACCCCAAATTTAACAACCAACAAACGAACAAACAAAACAAGGTCTAATTAAAACAACAAACACAAAGCCTTCTTCACAACACCAGTGATCTGGTGTAAGAATGCCCCTATTCCCCGTCTACACTACATCTACAAATCATCTACAAATCATCTACCAGTACACGTACCACATGTAGGCTTAATCAGACTGTAAGCAGATGAAAAGACCGCTGGATGTACGGAGGCAGAAGAAAAGAAGTGACTGAACAAACAAACAAAAAAAAAAAAAATCCCTGAAAAAAGCGAAATTCAAAAAAAAAAAAAAAAAAAGTGAAATTAAAAAAAAATGGACAGGGCGGTAAATTTTTATTAATAAAAATCATCAACACATTTCTTTACGCTTATTTGACAGTTGGAAAATACATCAAAATAGTTGACCTATCGTTGATTTGACGTCAATTCCAGGTATTGTTACTGTTGTTGTTGTTGAATTGTTGAACCAATCACTCAGTTGATTTAGATTAGGTTTATTCGTTCTTTGCTACATTGTGTGTGTGTCTCTCTCTTTTTTTTTTTTTCTATTGCTGTGATACAAATTATCATTGCCTCAATACAAAAAGAAAGTCTTTGAAGCTAGTGATCTCATTAGTAATCAATTAGGGAAGATACTTCTTTAGTGCCTTGAAGATACGATAGAAGAAGCTAGTATGTCGAGACCAACCACCATCAATGTTAAGGTGGTGGCTGCTGAGTCACTTTATAAAAGAGATGTTTTCCGTCAGCCGGATCCGTTTGCTGTAATTACTGTTGATGGATCTCAAACCAAGACAACCAAGACTGCTAAGAAAACATTAAATCCATATTGGAATGAATCGTTTGATTTTAATTCGTTAGAAGATTCAATTCTTGTTATTCAAGTTTTTGATCAGAAAAAATTTAAAAAGAAGGATCAAGGGTTCTTGGGTGTTGTTAATGTAAGAATTGGTGATGTGATTGATTTATCATTACCAAACAGTGAAGAAACTATAACTCGAGATTTGAAAAAATCAAATGAAAATTTGGCGGTTAGTGGTAAAATAATTGTGGTTGTTAGCCATAATAAAAATCCAACGTCAAATGGCTCAGCCAATACTAATACAAATAGTAATAACAACACCTCCTCCACACCAGCTCTGTCAATCCCTGCTGGTGTTGCCGCTGCTAGTGATTCTTCTGGTGCTTTGGCGGTTAATTCTACAAATGCTCAATCGGCGGCTCATCGACAATATTCTTCTTTTGAAGATCAATATGGTAGATTACCTCCTGGTTGGGAACGTAGAACTGATAATTTTGGTAGAACTTATTACGTTGATCATAATTCAAGAACTACTACTTGGCAAAGACCTACTTTGGAGCAATCAGAAGTTGAAAGAGGTCAACAAAGACAAAATACCACTGAAGCTGAAAGAAGACAACATCGTGGTCGTACTTTACCTGGTGAAGGATCTCATTCTCCAATGTTATCGGCCACTCCTCAACCACCTTCTAATACTGCCACTAGTGGTAATGTAACTGTTAATTCAAGTGGTGCTAACACTCCGGTTTCTCCTGCTGCAGCTGTATCGATGGCGGCTTCAGGTGCAACTACCAATGGGTTAGGTGAATTACCTTCTGGTTGGGAACAACGTTTTACTAATGAAGGTAGACCTTATTTCGTTGATCATAATACTAGAACTACTACTTGGGTCGATCCAAGAAGACAACAATACATTCGTACTTTTGGTCCAAATACTACAATCCAACAACAACCAGTTTCTCAATTGGGTCCTTTACCATCAGGTTGGGAAATGAGATTAACTAATACTGCAAGAGTTTATTTTGTTGATCATAATACTAAAACAACCACTTGGGATGATCCAAGATTACCATCTTCATTAGATCAAAATGTTCCTCAATATAAACGTGATTTCAGAAGAAAAGTTATTTATTTTAGATCTCAACCAGCATTAAGAATTTTACCAGGTCAATGTCATATTAAAGTTAGAAGAGATCATATTTTTGAAGATTCTTATCAAGAGATTATGAGACAAACTCCTGAAGATTTAAAGAAAAGATTAATGATTAAATTCGATGGTGAAGAAGGTTTAGATTATGGTGGGGTTTCAAGAGAATTTTTCTTTTTATTATCTCACGATATGTTTAATCCATTTTATTGTTTATTTGAATATTCATCTCATGATAATTATACATTACAAATTAATCCAAATTCAGGTATTAATCCAGAACATTTGAATTATTTCAAATTCATTGGTAGAGTTGTTGGTTTGGGTGTATTTCATAGAAGATTTTTGGATGCTTTCTTTGTTGGTGCATTATATAAAATGATGTTACATAAAAAAGTTGTTTTACAAGATATGGAAGGGGTTGATGCAGAATTTTATAGATCATTAAAATGGATATGTGATAATGATATAACCGATATATTAGATTTAACTTTTAGTGCAGAAGATGATAAATTTGGTGAAATTGTTGAAGTTGAATTAAAACCTGGTGGGAAAGATATCGAAGTCACTGAAGACAATAAACATGAATACGTTGAATTAATATCCGAATGGAAAATTAGTAAACGTGTTGAAGAACAATTTAAAGCTTTTATTAATGGATTTAATGAATTGATTCCTCAAGAATTAGTTAATGTTTTCGATGAACGTGAATTGGAATTGTTAATCGGTGGTTTAGCAGAAATTGATATCGAAGACTGGAAAAAACATACTGATTATAGAGGTTATCAAGAAAATGATCAAGTCATTCAATGGTTCTGGAAATGTATCAAAGAATGGGATTCAGAACAAAAAGCAAGATTATTACAATTCACCACTGGTACTTCTCGTATCCCGGTTAATGGGTTTAAAGATTTACAAGGTTCTGATGGTCCAAGAAGATTCACTATTGAAAAAGCTGGTGAACCAAATCAATTACCTAAATCTCATACTTGTTTCAATAGAGTCGATTTACCTTCATACACCAATTATGAAAGCTTAAAACAAAAATTGACTTTGGCCGTGGAAGAAACTGTCGGTTTTGGTCAAGAATAATCAATCAAACAAACATTTTTTATTAAAAAAAAAACGTATTTTCTCTGTATTCTACTTTCTTTTCTTTTTGGGCACTTTCTACAATTTCTTGATTTACCTTGATAACGATTTTGATAATGTCCTCCCAATTAATGATTTACTCTCACATAAAATATTAGAATGATATATATACATTAAATTTCTCCTTTCTATTCTTTTCCATTTTATTTACTTTCCTTGATTTCCTTTTACTTATTTTTATTTCCATTGCTCATTGCCTTCTGCTACTTCCATATATTTTTCATTCTTCATTTTGGATAAAGTAATTCTTTCATTTCTAAAAAACCTTGTAAACGAAAAAGCAAAAAAAAAAAAAAAAAAAACATGATTAAATCACGGAATATATAGTTCGAATTTGTTACGTTGTATTCGTGTATTGAAATATCCTTACCGTTGACCGCAATGCAAACACCCATTGAACCCCAACTGAACAATCATCCGTTGATACAAGGGATGATTAGACTGAGGAGATGGTTGCATTTTTGGGTGGAGATGTTTGGGTGCACATCTTTTCTTTTTCTCTGGCCGCAATTTTGATAAGCAACACGATCAAGTCCCCTCAATTTGCAATCATTTATTATCTCAGTTATCATCGCCATTGCACTTAACGTCTGGTATTACTAACTTTTTACTACTATTGTTTACCCTTTTACGTATCAGCTGACATGGGAGGTGTGGTGGAAAGCAATTTAGAGAGGGGAGGGCAACAATGGCTCCCCGTTTGGTCTGGTTCTAATTTTGGTTCTCGTTAGGTCCTGCTTATATTGACAGGGGTGATGATTGGATGAAACACTACAGAGAAGGGTTTAAATAGAGTCTTGTATCTTGTTCAGCTTTGAATGTTTTCTTTAATATTTCCACAGCTTTTATTCAGAGATGCCTGACTTATTTGACAATTTATACAATAAGATTTCAACTTCTTTCAACGGTGGAAGATCCACCCACCACTATTCAAATGCTTCCCGGGTCAACACTGGTAGGTTTTATAGTTATCATGAAAACTCCACCAATAATAAGTATTGGTTACCAATAAATAAAGATATGCAGAAAGCAGCTGATCACATCCAGGACACCAAGACCGTTAAACCAAGAATGGGTAGTGTTAGTTCTATGAATTCAGAGTCGGACTCTGAAGATCGATCAAGAATGGGGAGTGTTTCCTCTGAAATGCTGACCAAGTAAGTAGTCTATTGTTCATGTAATTAATGCTAGTATAAATAAATGATAAAAATGATTAGTTAACTGTATTATCAGATGTTTGTGTCTCCAGAGAGACCCTTCATTAATTGATCCATAAACAAGACATCTTCATCAGTGATTGCGAATAGATCGTGATTTGTATTTGTAATTTCAAATTCATTTAGGCCGTTGATTGGATTCGACTCTAACATTAGCTCATCATTTAAACTTAAAAATTTCGAATCAACAAATAACTTATCTCTGCCAATTTGAAAATCTGAAAGTAATTGATTTGGACCAAGAGAAAACGTTTCATCGAAATTGAAATCCGGTTCACCCACAAAGCTTCCTGCTACTGAAGATCTTAGGTTTGATATCACTGAAGATTGAGGAATTTTGATATTTTGAAATTTTTTTATATCGGATGATATTATTTGATTATCACTGTTACCATAGCTATTAAGATTCTTATAAATCTTGCCATATCCGGCTTCAATGAATAAACTTTGTAAGGATTCTATCAAATCAATTATTTGATCTAATTTACCTTTAGCCACAAGATTACCTCGCTTTTTCATTTCGTATATTAAGTTCATGGTAACTTCAAGGTATTCTTCAAATGTATAGTTTTGACTAGTGAACTGATTTCGAGATGGTGGGATTTTGATCCTTAAGATCATGCAGATGATGAAAATTAACGATGAACTCAATAAATAGTCCAAATCAGTAAATCCAAACACTCTTAATAATTGTTCTTGATAAACAATTGTAAATATATTTATCGTAGCCTCCGATGCATTAATGCAAGCTGTAATCAATTTGGTTATGTTTCTAGGTAATGTTGTTAAGTCCAACTCTTTTGATTTCCCATTTTGATTAAAAGCCATTAGACTCGATTTAGCAAGGTTTATTAATATTGGAATACATGCTAAATAAATATGGTGAAGATAGTTCAAATGCAAAGTATAAACTAATCGATTATTTTCATCAACAATCTTTTTCGATTCATCTTGGGGCATCTTCAATTTCAAATAATCCGGTATATCATCAACCCAATTCAATAATCTTTCCATAATCTTTAAAGTCTTATTGAAATAATCTTTATTATCAAAAGGTTGTTTCAAACAATATAAATCGTTAGTTATTATATCCGATATTTTAGCTAATTCAATATAAAACCTCATAGCATCAGAATTGGCAAAATCATCTTTACTTTGTGGCACAACGCTATTTATATTAAAGCGACTTTGTTGTGGATATGATCTAGTTATTTCATTGGGACTTAGTAATAATGGCTGTCCTATCCTTGAACTATAAAACCTATTCAAACAATATGTTGCCCACCAAATCTTATTATAATGATCGTATAGATTATGATTGGATTTTGGATTTTGTTCTTTATGCAAATTAATTGATATTCCTAATTCTAAGGCATTTAATGTGAATAAAACCGCCAATTGTTTTTTATCTAAACATCTTAAGTAAATGGCAATTAATCCAAATAGCTCAATCACTTGAATAGTTGCATTGACATTTTCCTCCTTCAAAGATAATAATTGAAATGGGGTTGGTATAAATTTTACAATGATCTTAAAATATTTCAATCCTGGAAGGGTTTTATCCTCAAATAATTGCTGTGAAAACGGTGATATCACTGATCTTCTACTATACACTTCTCCTAATGTCAAAATCATCAACATTTTGAATAGGAAGAAATCAGTTTTTTCATTTTTTATAGAGTTGATATCAAAGTATCCATCTTTATTGAAATACTCTCGAGATTTTATTCTAAAATCCCTAGGATCCACAGTTAAATAACCAGAATTAATAAATAATACGACATTATCTAAAAGTGACATTGTTTCGTTATAGGTAAGACCTTTAAGAGTTTTCTCAAGTACATCTTTGTTAAAGACTTCTGGTTCTGTATGATCCAAAATATAATCATAGGCTTTTTCTTCGATGAATGAGCTAAAATCAGGGGAGATGGTGAAACCTTTATCCTTGATGTATCTCTTATTGTTGTTCAGCATCTTTGTTTTTGCAAATTCTTTCAAGTTCCAACAGATTAATTCACAAGACGCTGAACCTAACCAAATTGAAAAATCTATTTTAGAACCTGACTCCTTACTTTGGTGGGTCGGTGTTGATTCTTTCCCAGATATGACTCCCATTCTATTTTTATAAAACATTAGTTCATTCTTCAAGCTCTCAATTTCTTCTTTATACTTCTCTAATTCAACATCCAATACATGAATCCTCTTAGCTTTTCTAGGATATATACATTCATGTCCACCACTTATACATGATCTGCATGGATTATGACCTGAGCACTTTGTCTTACGACTCTTGCACCTTTGACATGCTGCTTTAGACCGCTTTTGTGGTAAGTCGTTACTTGAATTCATCATTTTATCATCTTTGTTCAAAGTCTTCGAATTCCTGATCAAACCAACTTGCTCAAACTCTCCTCTATCAGCTTCCTCGAGGGTTTCGATGCTAGGTTGTGGTGTATAATTATCTTCCTTTATTCCTGGACTATCAGAAGCTGTCCTTTTAATACCAGACTCATTCAATTGCTTCATTACAGGAACGTTATTCGATATTTAGATATGGACTCTATTTGATCGGGAAAACCCTCAAAAAGTCCCGACTCTTTGCAAAAAAAAAACAACAAAAAAACGTACAGACTATTTGAAGACCGATAGTATTTAATTTATTAAACATCTAGCAGAAAATCAAGCAAATGATAAGAAAGTATTAGTAGAATGTAGAACGGGATCATTAAAGATTTAAAGGAAGAGAAATGAGAGTGAATTATTGGAATTAAAGAAACGTAAGAGACGAAAATCAATACAAAAATGAATGTAATTGAAGGCTAGCTAAAGAAAAGAACCCAAAAAAAGTTATTCCTATCAAAGTGTAGCAAAAAAGATGAATCAAAGAAAAATAATCCCTATCAAAGTGTAGCGAGGAACAAAAATGAAAGTTAAAAAAAAAATTCACAAGAAGAAAGAATAAAGAAGAATTAGAGAAGCTATGAATATTAAGAACACAGAATAGAATAAATCATAAAAATCTCCATAATAATATACAAGATAAGATTAGAGAGTGAATTGAAAATGAAAATCATAGAAAATCATAGGATATTTTAATTTACAAGTGATATCAACAAAGCCAAATCAATTTGCTTTATCGTCAAAAACAACAGAATATTTTTCTAATCCAGGACTTATTTCGGGATACACCTTCATTAAAACTTGAAGTATCAGAATGCAAATCACCATCATCTCTTACTGGTATCATTCCGTTAGGGTAGTTTGATGAATGATTTGGATATTGTTGCGAATTTTTATTAAGAAAGCTTGCATTATTTCTATCTTGAGGTATTGAATTGTAATTACCGAAAGAATGAGATTTGGATCTTGAGTTTCTATTATCAGGTGAAAGATTCCCATTCATTAACCCATTTTGTTGAGCTTTTTGGGCTTGTTGTTGATGATGCTGCATTATTCTTTGTTGTTGATTTTTGGCTTGTGAATTTGATGATAGTTTTCTTTGATGCTGTCTATTTTGAGGAGGATGAGGATTTCCATATCCATGTAAGTTAGCCTTTTTATTTAACGCTGCATCCCATCCTCTACCACCGTTTAAATCCATCCAATCATAATGATCATCTTCTTGTTTATCAATTGATATAAATGCTTTATCCATCAAATTAATTAAGTAGCTATAGTTAGGTTCATCATCAAATTCTAAAGTTCTGACATAATCTAGATACTGAGCAAATTGTATTGGGAATCCATAACATAATTCATTAACTGTAGTTGTTCTTTTCTTTAAACCAATTTTTTCATATTTTTGTTTATTTGTAGGTGCTTTTAAACCTTGCCAAGGTAATGAGCCTCTCAAGAAATACATGAAAACATGGCCTAAACTTTCCAAATCATCCCTTCTCAGTTGTTCCCTACCCAAATGAGTATTAATAGACATATAACGTGCTGTACCGCTTAAAGCTTTCTTTTCTCTATATGGTATGTGATGTTTAGATTTTGGATCTCTATATTGTTTGGCCATACCAAAGTCAACGACATAAATCTGATTAGCTTCAGGAGTTCCTGGCTTACCAATTAAAAAATTATCCGGTTTGATATCTCTATAAATTAAATCATGCTGATGAATTGCTTGAACCCTTGAAATCATTTGTTTAGCAACTTGG
This sequence comes from Hyphopichia burtonii NRRL Y-1933, assembly GCF_001661395.1. NCBI lineage: Eukaryota > Fungi > Ascomycota > Pichiomycetes > Serinales > Debaryomycetaceae > Hyphopichia > Hyphopichia burtonii. The sequence goes on from NW_017963729.1 coordinate 75,199, forward strand.
ATAACAGTTTTAATTGAAAACTTACGACCACACCAATCAAATAAATCTTCCAAAGAAGGACCCAATAAGTCAATGATAAGAATATTATGAACACCTTCTTGGCCGAAGAAATATGCTTTTGGTATACCAATGGCATCATTCAATATACGATATGATCTGTATTCATCTCTCAACTGGGGGGCTTCACATTTTCTAGGTTCAAATTTGATTGCAACTTGTTGATTATTTAATAAGTTGATACCTTCAAAAATAATTCCGAATGAGCCTTCACCTATTTTTTTACCAACCTTATAATGGACACCTACTATATTAGAAGAGCTTGTTTGTGCCATTGCATTTATTTAACGAAGGTAAGGTATCTGAAGCAACGATAAAAATCTATTCTTAAACGAACAAATGAAACTTTATATGTTTTTGAATCCCTTCTAAGAATCTAATAAATCAAAACAACCTTCTTACACTAAGTGTAAACTAGACCAACTCAAATAAAACAGAGATGATGTCGAACAAGTATAAAGGTTATATTCTTCGAATAAACTAAACAGAAAGTTTTTGTACAACCAAAATTTCGCTCCGAAATATCAAACAGGCGATTGACAGAATCCAAAATAATAAATCTAAGGGGTAACAGATCTTGGGAACAACTCTTAATCCAGTTCAATGAGAAAAGTTAACTCGTGAAGAAGAAAAGTCTAAAGAATCAAAATAAAAGACTTCACGAAGTTAAAGCTAAAACAAAAACAAACAAAAAACTCGAAAACCACCTGAGTAACAAGATACAATACAAAAACTTGATGATAGCGAAAAAACAGCTTCAGCACAGTATCCTCAATATGATCACTACTGGTTGATACTCGTTCTAGCAATGGATAATAAAGTATAGCACCGTTCGTAGGTTTGCTGGGGGTTTTTTTCATTTTTTTTTTTTTTTCTTTTGTTGACGAAAATTAACTCGGTGTACGGCTTCACCGTGAGAAGTTCACCCGTACACCTTAGCTATTTGGAAAATAGCGGTGGAATTCAGTCCATAATAAACATTAGGAAGTAACTGATTCAGCTTATAATCCCGATATAAACGATAGTTTGGGTGGAAATATGTCTACAGACACGTTCAAGCCAAACACGAGGGTGTTGGCATACCATGGTCCATTGATATACGAAGCAAAAGTGTTGAAAGTCCATCCACAAGACGAGGAATATGTGTTAGTTGGAGAAGACAAAAAAGTACCCATGAGTAAAATGTCGATACCACAACATTTACATAGTGTGACTGGGTATTTCTTGCATTATAAGGGGTGGAAAGCGAAATGGGATGAGTGGGTCCCCGTGGAAAGAGTTTTAGAATATAATGAAGCGAATATTGGGCTACTGAAACAGATACGAGAAGAAATTTCAAGAAAGCATAAACTGGTTAAACAAGTGATGAATCCAAGTTCACCCAAGAAAAGACCAAACACCGGTACTTCAGGGACAGGATCCACCAATAATGGAAGTACGAACCAAACAAATAGTAAAAAAAAGAAGACTGAATCAATGACCGCTGGGAAATCTAATTTAGAAATTGGTTTTACCATCAGGCCAAATTTGAAATATTTATTGATTGATGATTGGGAATATATAACTAGAAATCGACAGTTATTGGATATACCGAGCAAGAAACCAGTGAGTACCATTTTGAATGAATACATGAAGTTTAAAATGAAGGAGAAGAAATCTTCAAATGATATAAATGTGATCAAAGAATATTTGGAAGGATTGAAAATATATTTTAATAAGTCTTTAGGGCTAGTGTTATTATATAAATTTGAAAGACTACAATATCAGAAACTATTAAAAGAAAATTCTGATTTTGAAGCAATAAATTATTATGGTCTTGAACATTTACTTCGATTATTTGTTTCGTTACCAGGATTAATATCCCAAGCATCAATGGATTCAGTTAGTCTTGGGGTCTTGGGGGCACAAACCGTATTCTTGATGGAATACTTAGATCATAATTTATCTGAGTACGTTAACGAATACGTTAATGTTACCCCGGATTACGATAGATTAGCAAGGGGAGGTTAATATTTTTGTATAATAGTGTGTTGTATCAGAAACTACAATGTAAAAATTAATAACATAATTTCATTAAAACAAAACATAAAGACGTAAATACATAAAAAAGAGTCATCCAGTGAACCCATACAAAAGCTATAAACAAAAAATAAAAAAAGTAGAATGAAATGAACACAAATCGTACGTCGTTAAAAAGGGGTTTCACCAGCACATGATTGATCATACTCCAATTGGAATGATTGATCATACTCCAATTGGAATGGCTTTATAATCAACTTCAACCAAAGGATTCTCGTTATTACATTTAACTTCTAATTCTAACTTCCAATGTCTACCAAACAAATCCTCTTCATCCGGATCAAACCCATGATCTCCATTATCAGCAAACTTATAAACTACTGAAGTTGGGGTTTCTTCAATGCCAACTTTATCGAAATCCATCTTGAAACCAGAACACTTCTCCATCTCAATCATCAAGTGTCTCTTAATGTGACTTTGTAAGCGTCTTCTAAACTTCCTCGAATTCTTATTCATCGTTGGCTTGATTTTATCCAAATTATTATGCACCTCCTTCAAAATAAATGGTGGATAATAAGATAAATGGGCATGGCAATAGTCAAAATCATTATCCCATGTCTCATCACGGATATAGCTTTCAAAAGCAGTCAATTCTTCAAACTCCCTCCTTGGAGGTGGTTTTAATACCGACGAAATCGACCCATCGTCCGACTCAATAGATGTAATCGAAGATGATCTTGACTTAGGAATAGGCTTCAAGTGCTCCAATGTTTCGCAATTGTCCAAGTCTAATGGAATACCTTGAGATTTAGATTTAGTCTTCTTCACCATTTTCAACAAAGTGTCTGTCGTATAAAGCTTTTATATAAAATTTGAATCAAAATTATTATTATCGTTTCTTTTAAATGGTTATAAACCAATTTAAATTGATATCTAATTATTCTTTTACAAGTCTGCAAATTGCTACTCTTTATATACTTTTTTACAGCCAAATCGGCAAAAAGACCCAGACCTCTCAGTTTTTGCTTTTTTTTTCGCTCATTTCAAGAATGTCACTCCACCAAAAGAAAGGCCGAAATAGACTAAGTCACCCAATTGGATTGAATCATCTCTCCACTTTTCATTAATTACTCCATATTCCGATAATTATTATTGTCATTAAGGGAATAATTCAAGAAATCATTATTTGAAATTCACCCAATCAAATTCAGAATCTCCTCTTTTCAAATCCTTAGGAGAAAAGGGCTAGTGTGCAGTTAAAGGATTGTTGCTTTCCCCCATTGATGGGCTTAACTTATTACCGTTAATGATACTTCATTTCAGTTAGGCTAACGTTTTGATTTTTACGAGAGAAATCTTCTCCACAATCACATCATCTTTTGATAGATTGACATTTTTTTTGTTGCCTCATCCCGTGCTATTTTACTTTGGTAGTGATCTCCCCTATCCTATTGTTGCAAATAACATTAGCCGATTTTAAGTATGGGTAAGCTCACTTTCAAAGGCGATAAGAAGAAGAAAACCAAGAAGGTAGATAATACCACTGTGAGTAGGCAAGATCCAATACTTCCCGAAAAAGCTTCTGCTGCAATTGAAGGCTGGTCTTCTGCAACCGTTTGTGGTGATTTGAAAGGTCCTTGTATCTTTTTACATGGCCAGAGTCCACCGTTGGCATTACAACATGATAGCATGACTGACTCATTTTTGGGTCTGGATAATACCGATATTTTATCTTCTAAAGATTGCATTAATTTCTTTGAGTCTGACCTTTTAGAGTATCTGGAGATTGATCGGGTTGAACCCAACTCTACCAGCCAGGTATTCAGCATCATTCCCATCAATGACTCAAATAAATCCTTACTATCTGCATCTGCAACTGAAAAGTTTGCATTCAAACATCGTGATAGCTACTTATCTTATAATTCAAATGGTACTCTTGAATTAGTACCTGCTATTTCCAAAAATGAGATATTCACTTTGGAACCACATCAAATACCAAATGGTGTTTTTTGGTATATAATTGCATCCAATGGTCACAAACTAACGTACACCAATTCCACATACTCTTTCCATCATGAAGAAGGTACTGCGTTTGTCATCCGAGTTCATATAAATAATACTATCAAAGGCTCTCAACTAATCCTAGAGTCTTCTCAGCCCACAGATTCTAATACAGATGTCAAGAAAGCAATTCGAACGCTATACAAAGAAACTAACGGGAAGATCATCATCAATAATGACTTGGTAAACCGCTTGAAGACTGCTTCCCAGCGAAGAGAGTTGAATGAAGCCATCATCAACGAGAAGTCAAAGTATTTATCTAAATGGTGAACAGACCCGTACATTCAAGTAGTCAATTTTTTTTTTTCTATTTTTTTTTTTTTTATTGAAGAATTTTCAGATCTTTTCAAAAAGTTTACTGTAGAACGCCATTCAAGCAACTGCTCTATTGAACAACTTGGTATAGACAGAATGGTATTTGGAGTTTACACGGGGCCACAACCCCCACCAAAACAAATGCATGAGATGAATCAAGAAGAGCAAGCCGAAGAAGGAGCACGTAAAATGATTGAATTCATGCAATCCTGTCCTGGTAAAACGGCCATGGCCGGGGTATCAGGGTTCTTTCTTGGGGGGTTCTTTGGTTTATTCATGGCATCTATGGCGTACGATGCTCCAAGTGGTACTAATGCGGCCAGTCATATTAGTCAATTACCTTTCAAGCAACAGATGAAAATTCAATTTACTGATATGGGTAAAAGATCCTATTCCAGTGCTAAAAACTTTGGTTATATTGGTGCTATTTACTCTGGAGTCGAATGTGCTATTGAAAGTTTAAGAGCTAAGCATGATATATACAACGGTGTTAGTGCTGGTTGTGTAACTGGTGCTGGATTATCAATAAAAGCAGGTCCTCAAGCTGCATTATTTGGTTGTGCAGGTTTTGCTGCTTTTTCAACTGCAATTGACTTATATATGAGTAGTGAAAGTGCTGCTCCTCCTGCTAATGACTACGATGAATAATTCTTAAGAGAACGTTAACCTTGTATATAATTGTATATTAGTTTTATATGTTATTTTCATATATTAATACAGATTAGAATGAAAAAAAAAGTCAAAGATGCAAATTGTTTTTAACAAAAGTAGTAACAGTATTCATAGTTTAACCCACTTAGTATTATCGAAACACATATTATTACCAATATACTGAGGGTTATTATTGTAATGGTTGATGCATTGAATTTTGGAATGTAGTGGTTGATTCTGGTTTGATTTGGGAGGTTTTTCATTCGTTGTACTCTTTCTAATTCCTTAATGATATCGAAGCCTTCATGAAAAGTGCTATTAATGTCTGTAGGTTGATTCTCGAAATCCATTTGTTCGTCACCATTGAATTCTTGTTGGGCTAACCGTTCCTCCTCTTCTCTTCTTTCGAGTTCATATCGTTTCCTTTCTTCTGCTTCTTCTTCTTGTCTAGCTATTTCTAGTCTTTCTTTTTCTAATTGCTCCCTTTGTCTTTCCAATTGTTCTTGTTCTCTTGAATGAATTGTCACATCAATTAAACTGTTTATTCTCAGCTCAAGTTCTTTGATGTCATCCGATTCACAATCTTGGCTCAATTCCCTCAACTTCTCTAGCTTCTCTTCGATTATACATATGTAATCCCTCTTTGATGCCTTGGTTATAGGTCTCAGTATACTTAATGGTTTATCAAAGTATTTTTGTCGAAGCGATATTGATCTTGGTTTTTTACTTATATTGATCAAATGAGTCTCATTCTCTGCTTTGTTTTGGACTTGGTTGCCTCTCGTGCTAAAGATAGTAGGTATATCCTTATCAATCCCGGCTTCATTCAATGCCTTGGTATCAACTGCTGTTTGTTCATCATCCTCAAGTTTGATTGAACTTCCTTTGGGGTCTGGTTTATATGGCAAAGGTAAAGGTTCTCCTAGCTGTGATAGCACATCACTATTCGAACGTACATGCGAGCCCCTTTTCCTAAGTTTATTCATTGAGTTCAAATTTGTAAATGCTTTGGAAACTTGATCTTGTACTTAAAGTCGTATTTGTTTATGTTTCTAATTTTTTTTTTTGTTTTGTTTAGCATTTTTCTAAGACGACATAAAACGGCTCACTGTTTGGTCCTTTTTTTTTACAGCCAAATACAACAAGTAGAAATAACTAACGAAAATTTGTATATAAATGAGTATAAATAGAAAGAAGTGAATATGGTTAGAGAGAGAAATGTTCTTTAAAGTTGGGTTATTAGACCTTTTGTCTATGTACTGCAGTATTACTTTTGAATTTACTGACAAATCTTTGAATCAAGTATAGAACGCAACCTATGAATCTGTATAACGCCATGAACGCAACTAGCCATAAGATCACTGTTAAAAAGACTTCTGCTCTTGATTCTTTTGTTTTTGACAAAGAAGATTCACTTTCGAATTGGTTGAACCCACCTGTTTCTAGGACTAGTGCAATAATCACGAAATTAGAAATCATCCAGACCAAAACAGTCATGGATCTAATGAATGCATAATAATCTTCATGGGTAGGAACATATTTATCACCACTATTATCAATGGGTTTTTTAATCTTTTCTAATTCTTCTAGGTAACATTGATTGATTTCTGCTGCTTCAGTTGGAACATTAACGTCGAAACTACCATCTTCCTTCTTAACAGCTGCACCCAAGTCAGCTGCACCAACGTCACCCTTAGTACCCCATGATATATCATCGATATTACAGAATGCATAAATGTTCAACACATTGACGTATGCTGGTGACAATAAAATATACTGTATGAAAGATGTGAACATATGCCATGGTTCGAAATAAATGAAAGATGCCAAAAAGTATAGAGCATACGTAGAACTAGTGGCAACAACCAAATCCCTAAATTCAGCGTTTTTGAAAAACAAGGAAACTGTTATTTTAGTTTGATCATCATAAATAGATTGGATTGCATGCACTGCCATAAAGATAGCTGCAAAAATCATGTATGCCATTAAAATAGCAAAGAAAATAACAATAACAACATAAAATTTTTCAGTACCTTTAGGAGTGTTACCGAAACTTAAAACAAAGGTAGTAACAATGGAAGCTAAATATAACCATAGGAAAATAACTGAAAGAACTTTACCAGGGGCAAAATGTAAATCTTTGGCAGCAAGGGAAGTAGTCAAGATTCTAAACACCAAAAAGTATGAACCAATCGAAAACCAAGAAACAATTAAATTAAGAAGTTGATAAAAAAATTGAATATGTAAGAAAAGTTTACGAAGGAATGTATGAGAAGAATGCCATAATTTAGGGAAATGTGCTAAAGAATAAATTGCTGCAAAGAATGAACCATTCAACCATCTTCTTCTTTGTAATATAAATTCAGATAATTTTTCAGGTACATCAGTTTCAGCTGATGCACTTTTACAATACCTCAATAACCAACAACAGTTACGTTTAGCAACCAATTCATAACATAAAATTCTATCTTCTGCTAGATACATATTTGAAGTGAAAATACCAGCCTCATTTTCTAACATTTTGGATTTTAATAAGTATTCATCGTCATCAGGATCTAAATCACCACCGTGTAAGAATTCCCCTTTAAAATATTTTTCCAAAGGACCTTTACCATTAACATCATTTTGTAAAGCAACATATCTATAGGCAGAAAAAGCACCTGGTAAAACAGAAATAAAACCAAATACTGATTCGGTTGGTTTATCTAAAATATTTGAAATTTTATATTCAAAATTTTGAGCATAAACAATTGGATTAGTAGCAATTTGACGTTTCTTTAAAGAAGCTTTAATTTCACCACAAGCACCAGCAACTTGAGGATTTCTAGCGAATTCTTTCCATAAATGATATAAAGACTTACCAGTAGGCTGAGTACCAGCATCCAATAAAACAACAACTTCAGGTTTCAAAAGTTTAGCAATTGCATCAAAACACCATCTATGACTATTGATTTTTTTAGCATTCTTTTCTTTCAAACAAAATAACATTTGAACTGGAACAATTTTTTCAGTAGTTAATTTAACGGTATCGCCCACACTTGCAATACCAACACGAGTAGTATATTCATACATATGAGCTTGCACTTTACGATCATCAACAACGGATTTAGCTAAACCTGCTTGATAAACACCCAAAGCAGCTAACAATGCTTGAGCACGTTCATTAATTTTAGAACGACCATCACTAACAACACAAACCACAACTTTCTTCCAAGAATTAGGACCCCAAGTGGAGGATCTTGTTCTTGATTCAAGATGTTTAATATTTTTGAAAACCCCTTTTAAAGTTCTTGCTAATAAGATATCATCTTCATTATACATTGTAACAACAACCATTAATTCAGTTTGACGTGGTTCAGGAGTATAATGAACTTGACGTAAAATATAATTATCTCTTTCGAAATTTGAAGGACCACAAGTAACCGCAGTATAACGCATATAACTAAATTCACGTTTTAAACCACCACCATCTGGATTATTTGGATCATAGTTATTATATTTTGATAATAATTCATCAGCTACGGGACAATCCAAAACCAAATGACCATTGATACCAGAAATAAGTAATGCTTTTTGAGGTTCTGGATCGGGGATTTCTTCACGAGGGGGTTCCTCTTCAGGAGGCTCACCATATTCAAATTCATTTCCAAAAGGGCTTTGAGGAGGAGGAGGAGCCACCATTTCAAATGGAGATTGGGGAGGAGGGACGTCGATTAAGGAAGGTTGATGTGGAGTGATATTTCTAGAAACTGGAGCACCAGAATTTGAAGCAGGTGCTGGAGTTGGAGGTAAATGAACTGTGTTCAAATCATAGTAATCTCCTTCAAATTGATCATATTGAATTCTTTGATCTTCTAATCTTTCTTCTTCGTCATCATAAACATGGGGTACGAAAGCTTCAGAAAAATTTGGATTATTTGAATATTTATTACCGGAATAATTATAATCATGGAAATCATTCATTTCATATTGGTGATTAGGATCAAAATTCCCACCATAGGAAGTATCTTCTCTACCAAAAGCATTTTCAAAAGGATTATCACTACTTGGTAAAGGAGAAAAAGCTGGTGCTGGAGGATTAACTGCACCAGAAAAGATATTTGTAGGTTTTGAATAATCTTGGGTACTCTGTTCATCATTGTAGAAACTATTCAAATGATCATGGGATCTACTGTATCTATCTTCTGAATATGCAGCTGCTTGAGGTTGTTGAAAATTTATTGAATCACTACTAGCATTATATCTTGAATTTTGACCAGCATAACCAGAAGTATTTAGAAAACGCGATTCATCGTCGTCGTTAGATGAGTTGAATCTATGGTAATTACTCATACTATGTCGAACAACTTGTTATATTCAAAGCAATTGGTTGGTAATTATTCAAAATGCCAGTATATATAATTGATCTAACAAAATTCTTCGAGGCACGAAAGTTGATTTTATTTTTTTTTTTTTTTATTCGTTTTTTTTTTTGTTTTCTTAGTGTTTTGATTGTCTTCTTTGTTCAAAGTTTTGTTACACGATGAAAAGATGAATGTGAGTCTTGACTGGTTGTACGGTGTATAAAGGCTCAGGAAATAGTTTTATATAAATATTTGTGAAAAATTAAATAGGCCGAAAATCGATGATCAGGACCGACAACAGAATGAAAAAATAATTAGACCTAATGGACAAACAAGGGAGAAAAGGTAGTCAAGAGAACCAAGTTGAACAAAAAGTCCATTAAACAAAGAAAATGATTGGTAGATTAGTGAAATACATTATAAAAAGAAAGAATCAATCATTATATACAGAATCACCACTAACCAAAATTGATTCACAATTATAAGCTTAGGTTACGATCTTACTGCAAATTAGAATCAAATTCAAAACCATTTACGTGGCTGTCGAAGCTTAATGACTTATAGAAGGCTCAGTATACGTTTATTGCATATGGACGTCGTATGTTATAAATCCATGTTCTATAATAAGCAGCAACCCCTGGTATATGATCATGTAAGTAGGAATCGCTGATGAACAGAGGCTGTATAAGTTTTCAAAATAGAATTAAAATCAATGCAATTATATTTAGAAGTGTTTACCTTGTGCACTAATGCGGTAGTCTAATCACCCGCATGCCCTCCGTACACCAGGGTTCCAATATCAACCATATCCAGAAACTTCATGTAACCAATTTGAATATTCTGTTAATTGGAATGATCTAGCAATTGGTATGATCGGTCTTTATATTAATGCTGTCAAACATTATATGTCCTGCAGTAGGATACTATAGCACGCTTAGTTCATGGGGCATGTGTTCACAAGAGATTGGTTGAACAGTACCAGAACAGTACCAGAACAGTACCAGAACAGTACCAGAACAGTACCAGAACAGTACCAGAACAGTACCATAACAGTACCAGAATAGTAACAGTACTGGTAAAATAATAAACACTAGCAGAATAGAGATCAAGTTATCACTACATAATGTGTTCATAGTATTAGATGGGATTGTTTGGAGAAACACCCGTGCACCGCATGCAAATCGGAGCATCCTCGGGGACCTGACGACCGTTTCACGTCAAAGCAGCCAGCCGGTCCCCGACAGCCAGAAACCCAACTCACACTGATATTGTAGGATCCATCATCACCTAGTGTAGTAAGAGAAAGATTGTGAGTTATTAAGAAGATCGGAGTTTTCCATGCCAATTTAAAAAATATTTTTCTGTTGTATTTTGACGTTTTGCGTCTACGATGAGCTCAAGAGATATAAAGAAGATGAATTTCTGTTCTTTCAAGATAAACTTGAGTAAGTAAACTAGGATGAGTAGATTTGAATGCACTGACCATATGAAAAGCTTTTTGCAAGAGCTTCCCAAATGTGAACATCATTTACATTTGGAAGGTACTTTAGAACCAAATTTATTATTTAAATTAGCAGAAAGAAATAAGATTCAACTACCATCTAGTTTCCCCAAAAATATTGAAGAATGTTCGAAAAGATATGCTAGTTTCGAAGATTTACAAGATTTCTTAAATCATTACTATGTCGGAATGAGTGTATTGATCACCGAGGATGATTTTTACGATTTAGCAATGGCATATTTCACTAAAGCTGAACAAGATGGATGTTTACATTCTGAAGTCTTCTTCGATCCTCAAGGACATGTTGAAAGAGGAGTCAGTGTGGATTTGGTTGTCAAGGGTTTTGATCGTGCCTGCAGAGATGCAACTAAAAAGTTAGGTACCACCAATAAATTGATTATGTGCTTATTAAGACACTTACCAGCATCAAATGGGATGGAAACCATTAAAAGCGTTGAAAAATATCACCAACAAGGGATTATTCATGGGTTGGGATTAGATTCCTCAGAGAAACCTTTTCCCCCGGGACTTTTCATTGACTGTTATAAAGAAATTAAACAAAAATATCCAAACGTAGGATTAACTGCTCATGCTGGAGAAGAAGGAGATTACAATTACGTTATTGATTCCTTAGATAAGTTGGGAGCTAGTAGAATTGATCATGGGATTAATTCCAAACAATCCAACGAACTTTTAGCTAGATTAGCAAAGAATAAAACCATGTTAACCATGTGTCCATTATCAAATGTTAAATTACAAGTGGTTAAAGATGTTGGCGAATTACCGATTAATTTATTTCTACAATCAGATGTTCCGTTCAGTATCAACTCTGACGACCCAGCTTATTTTGGTGGATATATCTTAGATAATTATATTAGTGTTCATACTAGATTTGGTTTCAATATTAACCAATGGGCTAAGATCGTTAATAATGGTATTGAAGGTTCATGGTGTGACGATAAAAGAAAGTCAGAATTAAAACAAATTCTTCAACTGGTCATTGATAAGTATACTCCATTATTATAAATTACATTAGTATGTATAATAAAACTGATTTTATATTCAAATATAAATAATTTAAGAACATAGAAATAAAACAAAGATAAATCACATTAAACCATAAAAGTTAGCAAACTTCACTAAAATCCAAATCGGATAAATCCAATTCAACCTTTTCCCCAAAAGTGTTTTCACCAGAATATAAGACATACAAGAATCCATCTTCGTCTTTATGTTCTTCGTAAATAGTACTCATGAGTGTAGCGGTTGGTGGTAAAATATCGTTAACAAAAATGAAAATGGCCTTTTCACTAGGTAATCTAATTCTTTTTCTAATAACATATACAAATTGTCCAACAGATAAATCTCCTGGTACTAAGTATTTACGTTTATCAATATCTTGGATATCAGAATTTTCAACCTTTTCACAAATAACTGGAAGTCTATCAGAAAATTTTTGTAAAATTCTTTGTGATTCAGACTTTCTCTTTTCTAGTAGCACTGTTAGTATTAATCATCCCATCTGTTCATCAAAATATACATACCAAGAGGTACTTCGTCTTTAAATTGGGATCTCATTATCTAAATTGTTAGTATTAAATCATAAATCAGTGTGGCAATTTAACCCCATGTTATTTTTTCTGTCTTCTTTTCGGTTTCAGCTTATTTGGGGGGCCCAAATCACCAATTGACTCCTTAAAACATACCAATTACTTATTTCCAAACAGTATATAGTCTTTTTTCTCCTAAACCAATATATATATAGATATATACCCTCTGCTTGAAAGAAAAAAGTGGTGTATTAAATTAACAGTATCACTACTAAAACTAACTGTTCCTCCCTTTTTTCTCACTATAAAGTTGTTACTTGTTGTGTATTTTCTATCAATCTTTTTTTTTGTTATCTTATCACTAACAAAACAAAAAAAAGACCACCAGCCAAAATAAATAAAGGGAGGGGGTCCCATTTCCCACGGGTAGTGCATGGGGGCGGTTTGGTAGAGGCACGTAATGACGTGTGCACGGAGGTATTTCCGTGGGTACGGAGGTTTCTGGGTGTACAGGTGTTTACGTTTGTAAACTTCTTTTTTTTTTTTTTTCAAATTTTTTTTTCAAATTTTTTTTGCAATCATACCGGCGGCTAAATCATTAAAACCAACCACTTTCCCACTTACTTTTATTCTTTTTATCACTCCTCTCTTTTTGATACTTATATCTTGTCATATCGTCATACTCTTATCGTGTCATACTCTTATCGTGTCATACTCTTATCGTGTCATACTCTTATCGTGTCATACTCTTATCGTGTCATACTCTTATCGTGTCATACCCTTCATCTTGTCATGGTCACATATAAAGACTTGAGAGAGTTGTCGAACACACCATCGTCCCCCAGGTCCAGCAGTGCTGCAAGTCCCTTTAGCGAATATAGACTCCGCCAATTCCAAACAATCAATAATGAGTTGACCAATGTAAGGATCAACAAACTCTTTTTAAATTCAGAAGGGTTGTCGAACGAATTACAAGAGCCAGGCGAGTATACCGATAATTCTTTGAAGAACTCATCCTTGTACGAGGTTGACGGGTCGAACATTCAGCACTCGAATATTTTAGAATACTCTGATTTGTTTTTCAATGAAAATTCAAACACTGATATCTTGACTAAGGATATAATAGCTGAAATCGGCGATCAACAAAGTTTGACTCAATATTCAAATGAAAATTTAAACGTATGTACCCCAAACGATATTAACTACGCTCTTACTGAAGATGATTCTCTTCTTCTTCCGGTTAAAAAACGTAAGCTAGGGTTGAACTCATCCCCAATACTGCCCCACCCCAGTAATCTCCCTTTCCAAGCCTCCAGAAACTCTGCAGATTTACCTCTTAGAAGAAACTCAACCCCAGAAAAGAACAACACTAGCCTAGCTACACCCAAGGTTGTTCGTTTCCATTCAAAGTCGTCGGTTGATCTAAATTTTCCTAATTTAAACTTCAAAAGAAGAAAACTTTGATTCGCAGCCTTTTCTGACAGACCCGGCAAGAAAAAAAAACAAAAAAAAAAAAAAAAAAAAAAAAAAAATGAATATCAGAAAAATAAAATAAATGAAATATTCAAAGAACAATCTTCATGCAAGTCTTATTCGTCTATGATGATACCCAAAAGGCTATTACACACAAGCTCAATATGCCACTCAAAGTTCCAACTAAACCCCAATTTCAAATTCAAATGTGGTCTTGAACTACATACCCAACTAAAAACAAATCATAAACTATTTTCACTCTCTCCAAATAAATTTGATTCTGCCCCAAATTCAAAAATAAGTTATTTTGATTGTGGTCTACCTGGTACTCAGCCAAAACTAAATCCTGAGGCATTACTTCTTGCATTGAAAACAGCCGTGGTTTTGAATAGTGATATCCAGTCCAGATCTACCTTTGATAGAAAACATTATTTTTACCTGGATCAACCATTGGGTTACCAAATAACTCAACGCTATCACCCTATTGCTAGAAATGGTTGGTTAGATTTGAATAAGAAATTCGATAATATCAAAACAAACGAGAAAAGAATTCATATTGAACAGATACAATTAGAACAAGATACTGGGAAAACTATCTATGATAAAACTGATCAACTTATTAAAGTTGATTTGAATAGAGCAAATGTCCCCCTTATTGAACTAGTGACTAAACCAGATTTTGAAGATTTGGATCAAGTAAGAGCATTCATTAAGAAGTATACCACTCTAGTTAGCCACTTGGATATCTGTACTGGTAATTTGGAACTAGGTGCAATGAGAGTTGACGCAAATGTAAGTATAAATGGCGGTGATCGAGTTGAAATTAAAAATTTAGGAAGCACGGGTGAAATTATAAACGCTTTGAAATATGAATATAATAGGCAATTAAATATCTTAAAAAATGGCGGCCAAATCCTTCAAGAAACTCGTGGTTGGAATGGAACTGAAACTATAAGAGCAAGATCTAAAGAAGATGCAGTTGATTATAGATATTTCCCAGATTCTGAATTACCAGTTATTAATTTAGATCCCAAAATTGGTGAACAAATCAAATCCAAATTACCGGAATTACCAGAGTCAATTATTTCTAAACTTATAAGTAAACCCTTTAACTTAGAGTTGAAACATGCAAAATTTTTAATTGATAATACTGATATACTTGATTATTATCATAATGTTTTCAATGTCGTCGTACTTGAAAATAAAAAATCAGTTAAATTGGTGAATAATTGGATGATGCATCAGTTACTAGGTAATTTTAACAAGTTAAACATTCCTTTGGATTTGACTTTGGTTCCATTTAAAAAATTAAGTGAATTGATTTTATTGATTTCTGAAAAGGAGATAACCCAAACTTCTGCTCAATTATTATTACAAGAAATTATTAAGAATCCTGAAGATAGATCACTTCCAGTAACCGAATTGATTGAAAAATATGATTTAGGTACACCAAAGGATCTACCAACTAATGAATTAAGTGAAGCAGCAGAAGAAATTTGTAATGATATTATTCAAAGTAACCCAGATGTTATTGAAAGGATTATGGGAGGTAAGAAAGGCTCGATCAACTTTTTGGTAGGTTTGGCAATGAAAGAAACTCAAGGTAAAGTTGATTCAAGTATATTTAAATCAAAATTCAATGAAATCATTGAGAAACTACAGAATCTGTAAATAGAACTACATTATACTAAACATTGCATATAAATTCATAGACCAAATATATATTTAAAGAAAACAGAAACAAGATTGTTATTCACGGTTTATTTTCGATTACTTTCAAGTTATAGTCAAATCCTTCATGGGAATGTCTAACAGACCCACCGTAGTCAACGACGGCATCATTTTCTATTGGATGATCTGCTTGATTAAATGAATCTCTCTCAAGATCAATCTCTTGAGTAGATACTCGAGCCGGATTTTTTGAACTCAAACTATAAGGACTTTCCAAAACTACGTCGTTTTCGCTAATCAAGTCATTATAGTCACCAAAATCCACCATTCTATTATGATTCTCGTTAACAACTGTACTACCTTCGGTAGTTGTTTTAGTAGCTGGGAAAGACTTTGAAGTACTATGACTTTGGTTTGTTGAAGTCCTTGTTTGATCAAACTGGTTTGATA
This sequence comes from Hyphopichia burtonii NRRL Y-1933, assembly GCF_001661395.1. Taxonomy (NCBI): domain Eukaryota; kingdom Fungi; phylum Ascomycota; class Pichiomycetes; order Serinales; family Debaryomycetaceae; genus Hyphopichia; species Hyphopichia burtonii. Next base: position 91,290 of record NW_017963729.1, read on the forward strand.
AGGATTTTGTTGTGTGAGCTTGACTGGGGCTATTATCTTTCAATGACTTGAATCCAATCTTGTGTAAGGCAGATTTATACATGGCAATAGCGTCTGACCCAAGACCAAATAAAATAAAAGTAATTATTGATAATGCAAGATCAATCCAAGCATAGTAAACATAGGAAGTACCAAAATCTGAATAAAGAACATTATTCCAATCAGGACCGTGAACCGCAGAAAAGCTATAACTTTCTTCAGTTTTCGAAGAAACATCAGCAACAAAGAAATAAACTGAAAGAGGAAATAAAACTAATATGACCAAGATAGAAAAGATCAATAGCCGGGCAAATCTTTTGAAGGTGAGTCCCGAATTAGTACACCTCAATATATCTTTCACGTCTCTCCTTTTCTGAAGATACTTCAAAATTGTTAGGATTGCAAAAATCAATCCTATAATGCCCCACAATAATATCCACACAAAATGAAGAATTAAACTAACGTAGGAATGTTCATATGGAGTTACACACCCGCCATAACGAACAATGATGTACCGATATTTTTGAATGAGGTAACTAGTAGCAATAACGAATATTGGAGTTATCCAGCACATCAGAAGATTGATAATAATTCTTCTTTTGGAGTTTTTCTCTAAGAATATACTGTTTTCTGCCGAAAGGATCATATACAAGTCAAAGGTCAAACTGCTTATACATGATACTTTAGCCACTGATGAGCCCGAATCAATCTTGGTAAATACGTCACAGTATCCTTTCCCATCCCAAGCTTCGACGAAAGTCTCTTCACTCCAAATACAGGCATTAATGAAAGTAAACAAGTTTTTGAACATGATCCAGAATATCAAGGTAGAAGCAGGAATATTCCTGCTTCTGATATGCCATATAAAGGCTGGAAGAAGCAATATCAAGGCAATAAATGAAAAGGCTGCTAAAACTTTACCAAAAGTATCCATGATTATATTCTAGAACTAAATTTGAAACCAGTGATTACCTGATTTTGAAATACTGATTTCACTCAACTTAAATACTGAGTCTGAATCTTAAAGGTGTACCTTCAATTGTGAAGCCTAGACTACATCAATATTGCGGATATCACCTTGATTTCGCTTATAAATTGGTCTTTTACTAGTTTGTATCAGCAAGTGGCAGCCTGAACTGGTTCCTTTAGCATCCAAATTCAGTAATTCTGATGCAAAAAATGAAGCGCAGAAAAACAAATTTTGCGGCTAGAAGATTTTCGACTGCTGGGTGTGAAAAGGCATTCTAATCTTTTTCTTATTCCCTTTGTTGGATTCAGTTTTTGGTTGTTGAGTGTGAGGTATAAAGAAAGGTAATTGTATTAATTATATATATAACATAGTAGGTGAAGATCTAATTAGGAAAGGAAGTAAAGAAAGAGTATCTTGAGGGAAACTTCAAGAAGTCAAAAAAAAAAAAAACCAAGTTCAAACAATAATAAAGAGCTTATATTAACTAAAAACAGGCAAAGTTGAAATTATACAGAGGTAGGAAATGATTATATAAAGTTTAATAATCTATTTTTTTTTTTTTTTTAACATTTTTAATTTTTTGATTATTCGTTCAATTAATAAGTTTAAAAGAAATACTTCTTTTGACTCATTTATGCAATGACAGATTTCAAGACTTCATTGGAGCTAATGGCACCGCCGAATTTTTGATCTAAGAATTTCAATAAATTGATGACTTGTTGTTTCAATTCATCGTTTTGGAATTGTTTCAATCTGTCGAGGTTTTCTTCTCTACCTAAAGTAGATCCTTCTAATAATTTGATTCTTTCAAATTCTTTGGTGAAAGCTTCGGCAAAGATATTCACAACAGCTTCAACTTGAGAGTTGATTAATTGGTCATCTTTTTCAAATAATTTAATGATCAATTTGAAAATTGGAACATTTTCTTCAAGGGCAGTCTTTAAAGGTAAATGACTTAATAATGGTTGAATAACGTGTTCTAATGGAACAGCAGCTTCGTTTTTCAAAGCTAATCTAGCAACACAACCACAAGCGTTGGCATAAGATCTGTTGACAACTTCTTGAGTTTCTTCATCATCGGCATCAACATTACCAGCTTGTTTATCAGTTTTACCTAATAAATCAAATAATAAGTTTAAGATTGATGGGTAAGCAGAAGAGAAATCAACGTCAGAATTTTCAATAACAATACCAATACCGTAAGCAGAGTTTCCTTTAACATCCAAGGATTTGTCATTAGATAATCTTTCACTGAAAACTTCCAATAATTCTTGAGAGTATGGGTTAGAAGATTTAACACCAGCAGAAATTTCAGCTAAAGCACCAATGGCACTAACTCTCATGTTTTTAGACTTGCTATTAACATTTGAAGAAATAACATCTTTGAAAGAAGTGAAAACCTTATTGAAATCACCTTCTAAGCTAGTAGCCAAGCTAATTAAAACTTCAAGAGCAGATTCAAATAATAAAGCATCAGTCTCGGAAGCTTCTTCTTCTTCAATTTCTTCTTCTTCGAATTCTTCAGCTTGACAAGGGTGTTCTTTCTTCAAGATGTTCATTAATTGAACACACAAGTTTTCTAATTGTTCAGTTTCAGAAGCATTGTCAATGACAGCAATTGGACCCAATGAATTGATTGCATCAGAAAAGTTATCTAAAATACATGCAACCATGGTCAATTCAAATTCTTCACCTAAGTTTTGGATAGTAATTTCTCTAACTTGTTTAATTAATTGTAAAACATCTGCTTCAACGTAAGATGATTGTGGAACACCTTTTGGTGCTTTCTTTTCACCGTATGAGGCAACAAACATAGCTTTAACAATCTTCCAAAGAGCATTCAAAGAAGCTTCTCTCATACCGTATGAATTTTCAATTTGATCAGCTAAGGATTTGATAGAAGGTTCGACATATTTAGCAAAGGCTTTACCGGTACCAAGAGCTAATTCAGATAAAGCAACGGAAGCAATTTCTTTCTCGATGGTAATACCAGTGTGAACGTGGAATTTATTGTCTAAATCTTCTTCTTCATCTTCATCTTCAGCATCATCACCTTCAACGTTGAAAGTAAATTCTTCTTGTTCCAAACATTTAAAAATTTCAGGTACGATCTTGTCCAAGAAACCAGCAAATTCTGACCCATAAACTTTAGCCATGTTGGAAATAAAAGCGAAACCAGATTCTCTGATTCTGGAAACACTAGATTGTAAAGAGATATAAGCAGCATCAACCAATGGAGTAGCATAGTTGGAAAAGTTACCGGAACCAACAGCTCTGGCCATGGTTGAAATGTTTTCGAAAGTTAAAGCCCTTAATTCGATATCTTCTTCAGACATACCTTCAGTTTCGGTAACATTTGAAACGAATGGTTCCAATAATTGAATTGAAGTATCGAAAAATGGTTGGAAAGACTTACCAGAGGCAAAGGCAGTAGAACCAATGGCGGAAACAATGGCAGCTCTTAATGAAGAAGAGTTAGCTTGTTGTAACATGCCGAATAATTTATTCATTAAAGGTTCAACGTATTTACTAATAGATTCAAAACTCATGAATTCAATCAAACCGTCTAAAGCATAGCAAGCGTTTTTGTAGGTCATGACAGAAGTAGCATTATCGATAATGTTGATGATTAAAGGTAATAAAACTTCGTGGTGTTCAGCAACTATATCTTGTAACTCAGAAGTTAATTGAGATAAAGATTTTAAAGCAGCAACACGAACAATACTTTCGGAGTCTTTCAAACCTTCACTTAAAACTGGGATAATCTTACCAATTTGAGTAGAAAAGTAATCTGGGGCACCACTAGAAGCAACACCAATGATTAATAAAGCAGCTCTTCTTTCGAATTGATTTGAAGAAGATAACATACTGCTTAAGTTTTCGAAGAATGGGGTAATGGTTTGAGATGGTGGTAATTCAGCAGATAAGATGGCAACCAATCTTAAGGCCAAGTTTGGTGGAGAGTTTTCTTCATTTTCGTTTTCTTCGTCTTCATTATTTAATTCATCTTCAATATCAATTGGTTCAGATGCGATACGGGCAGCGATTAAGGTAATTTGAGGACCTAATTTATTAGAGATGATTTTAGATTTTTTCATGGAAACGCAAGAAATTAAGAATTGCAAACCGAAAACTCTGTATTCTTCATTTAATTGAGTGTTAGCAGAGATTTCAGCAATGAACTGAATCAAACCGGTTAAATGTTCACCAACTAATTTATTATCAAGGAAAATTAAAGAGTTGAAAACATTGAAAACGGTTTTAACTTTTTCATCATCATCGCTAGCAATAACATCTTTCAAAACATCAACCATACCTGGGATGGTGGTTTTAAATTGTTGAGCTTGTTGAGCATCAATTTCAGCATCTTGTTCGATAAATTGAGAAAGAACGTCTAAAGATAAAACAGCATTAACTCTAATTTCTCTTGAAGATGGATCAGCTAATAATTGAGAGAATAATTTCAAGAAACCTGGAACGTGTTCGAGTAAAGCAGGAACTTGAGTTTCTAAAATAGTGTACAAGGTGAAAACGGCAGTTTCTTTAACTTGAGAATCAGAACCTTCGATAGCATTAACTAAATTTGGTAATAAATCAGACCATTCACCATTATCTAAATCGATTTCACTAATAGCAGAAATGATTCTAGCTGATGAATGTCTAATACGTTGTACTGGTTCATTAAAAGTACTATTAAGTAAAGTATTTCTAATTTCTGGTTTTAATTGAGCATCAACTTTATCCCAACTATTGATAGCAATCTTTCTGGCTTCAACAGCTGCCAATTGTCTAGAAGTTTCATCACTAGAGTTTTGTAAAATATGAATTAAAGCTGGTAATGCCAAACTATTGGTTAACAATTCACTATTTAATCTCTTAGTGGCTTGTTTAATGACATTAGAGTCAGGGGTTTGAATTTGCTTTAAAGTTTCCTCTAAAGCTGAAAGGTATTGAGCGTCCATCCTCGGTGGTGTTCTATCAAGAGCTCTATGAACAAGTCGATACTGATCAGTAAGACAAAGGGGTAAAAACGAAGAAGAAAACTTTCAATATCTTTTTGAAAAAAAGGTAAAATATTTTCAATGATCTGAAGCGCATCTTACAAGGAAGAGAAGGGAAAAAAAAATTTTCGAGATGGCTGCGACAGTCACGTGAACAGGTCCATCATCAGCATTTCAACCGAATAATCTGGTTTCAAAGGTATCCAAGACAATGGATTATAGGGCATAGTGTGGGTCTTGAAAGGCTTACATGGGTAGAAATAGTGGTGCATTGTATGGAGGTGTATGGAATTATATAGAATCGTGTCGAGTCGTTACATTAAGTCATTAATATTTACAGGCATTTCTTTGATTTTGATAGAGTAGAACTTTTCAATATCACGAAGAGCTTCGGAATCATCACTTGTTATGAGATTGATGGCGACACCTTTTCTTCCGAATCTGCCTGATCTACCAATTCTGTGGATGTAGTTTTCCTTGTCGATTGGTAAGTCGTAATTAATGACAAGAGAAACTTGTTGGACGTCGATTCCTCTGGCCCAAACATCGGTTGAAATCAATACTCTGGAATTACCAGATCTGAAATCACTCATGATGGAGTCTCTTTCGTCTTGCTTCATGTCACCGTGCATGGCCACCACGGTGAAGTTTGATTTTTTCATTTGATCTGCTAACCAAGTGACCTTGACTTTGGTGTTGCAAAAAATAACTGCTTGGGTAATTGTTAAGGAGTCGTATAGATCACAGAGGGTATCGAATTTCCAATCTTCTTTTTCGCATTGTATGTGATATTGTTTTATTCCTTCCAATGTGATATCATCTCTTTTAACCAAGATTTTCACTGGATCTGTGGTGAATTTCCCAGTCATTTCCAAAACTTCTCTTGATAATGTAGCACTTACCACAACAACTTGAACCGATGGGGGCAAATGACGATAGATTTCGTAGATCTGCTCTTTGAACCCTTTCAAGAAAAGCTCATCGGCTTCGTCTAGAATAAGCATTTTGATGTTTCTAATGGAGAGCTTCCTTCTTTTGATCATATCAACAACCCTACCGGGGGTCCCACTAATGATTTGTTGTCCTTGCTGTAGTTTTTTGAGGTCTTCTCCAACATGAGTCCCACCAATACAAGCATGAGTATGGATATTCATATAATCACCCAAGTTTTTAACTACCCCTTGAATTTGTACCGCTAACTCCCTGGTTGGTGATAATATAAGTGCTTGACAATCCTTCGCCTTGGTATCAATCACTTGAAGCATACCAATGGTGAAGGTGGCTGTCTTCCCGGTCCCCGACTGGGCCTGTGCAATTGTATCTTTACCACTGATTATTTGCATAATGGCTCGAGACTGAATGGCTGATGGTGCTTCAAATCCATATCCATAAATACCTTTGAGAAGGTCTGGTTTAAGTTTCATGCTCTCGAAAGTTGCATGAACCTTGAGGTTTTTGGTTGACTTCACTGAAAACTTCAAGTCCCTATCAATGTCTCTATCAAATTCATCCATCTTGGTATGCTTCAAACCTGGTAAACCCTAATCCAAAGGAAAAAGACGATAATGTGAAAAATGTTTGTATCGCGATGGCATCGATTTTTCAGTTTTTTTTTTTTTTTTTCTCCTTTGAGTTCTCTGTAATGCTACCAGAGATTAAGCTTAGTTCAAGGATGCCTGATAGTGTCAAGTCGATAGTGGTTCTCATTGGTGGTGGGCATGCTGCTGGGAAGAAAACCACTGCCGAGCTTCTTAAAAATGAAGTTAAAGATACATTTCCTGATAGTAATCTTGAAATAATGGTGATTGATCTTATAAAATACATTGATCCTGAATCTCTTCAGCGTTTTGATTCTTACTCTAAAGAAGCCGCCATTACTGTTCCAAAAGACGACGATAAGAAATATCCTTCATTGAAGCCATCTAGATTCAATTTCGTGGATTTGAAACAGGATTTGAAAGAACACCTACAGACTGCTCCAAACGTACCTCAAAAACTTATTATAATACATGGTCTTTACGCATTGTACGATAAGGAATTGAGAGACTTATCTCAAATGAAAGTATTCATGAGTAGCGATCCTGATACCAGACTCATTCGTTGGATTAGACGTGATGTTTTGGACGCAAAAAAGGGTATTAGCTTAGAACAAGTTATAACATCCTATTTATATGGTGCCAGAGACGAAATGAGTAACTTCATATTCCCAACTAAAGAATTCGCTGATGTTATAATGCCCAGAGGAGCAGAATTGAACGCAATCAGATTAATGGTGGATGGTATCATTCCGTACTTTGCGTTTTCTGCTAAAATTCCTGATCGTTTGTCTTTCAATTTACTAAGACCATCTGATAGTAATGATGTCTTCCGCTCTGAAAAATTCGATAATGAGAAGGGTAAATTTTACGAACTTAATTGAACGACTTCTTATGTATACGTGAAACATACTAATAATAAATTTATATTTATTTTTATCTAAAATACAGTTGTAGAAAAATTGCATGAATTTCTTCATGTTTTGTTTCGAGTTGTGTTTTTTTTCGGTATTTCTAAAATTGATATGAGTTAATGACTTTTAACTTCCCAATTTTCTATGGAAGAATATCATGATCCTTAACGTACTTGTTTATAGGATCCAGTTCAATAGAATATTCAACTAAATTGACGATTTGGTCACTGGAGATTAAATCTCTCAACTTCTTATCCGAATTGTACCAATGTTTGATTAAATAAAGCATTTCGTTGGATTTTAAATCATTAGTAAACCCAGGGTATATTTCAAAAGTATTATGTTCAATTAATGACTTCATGACAAAGTAGAATCTTTCGAAACTGACCCCTGACTTGATGAAAATATCAACAACAAATCCCTTAGGTGGAGTCTGACTAACAGCATCTTCTTCAATGGCCTCTTGAATGTTTTTACATATTAATTTAATCAACTCGTCAATTGGGAATACCAAATCATTTGAAGATAATTTTGGACCTATTGCGGTAAATGCATTCATAATAATAACATATACTGGTTCCAGTGAGCTCTTATCTTCAATCAAATATTGATGGAAAATTTTTTCAAAGAATAATTCCCATCTCTTTAATATATCATCGGTATTCTTGTAGTCAGACACTTTGAAAACTAACAAACATAAGTCATAATATCCTAATGGATCAGTATAATTGTTAAACAAATCACTTATGCTAATAATTTTATTATTTAATGACTCAATTGCAAGTTCCCTGTTCTCTTCACTAATTCTTTTATCAGATTTTATGGCTGATAAAACGTCAAGTTGTATATTCGCAACGTCGAATAACTCTTGGATAATTGAAGATAATTCAATCATCTTTTGCCTCAAATTTGGAGGACAGACACAGTTACAGAAACCATTGGCTCTAGATAAGTATTCAAGTCTTTGATTCAAAGTCAATTTGAATTCTGAGATCGACAATGCATACAAAATATTCGCTGCGGCAAAATAATTTTCTCTCTTAGCATGATATAACCACAATAAATCACTTAAGGCTAAGTCATTTTCAGATTTTTCTTCCAAAAATGATAATATGAAAGGAGTATTAATGTCTAACAATCTCTCACTTACACCTTGGTTTATGAACCATTGATAAAATTCATAATGAAAGCTTTTGTCTTGAGATGCGAAACAAGTTTCATAAGTAACGTCTCTAACCTCGATGAATTCATTTATGGCCAATTGATCATTAGTTTCGGTTATGTTTATTGCTCTCAAATCAACCTTGGTCAAGATTTTGAAGACTAGATCATATAATTGTAACTTCTTCTTATTATTTTCAATCAATTTAGTATGACCATTATCATTGACGGCATTTGCAGTGGTTGAATTTGATGCGTTACCCAATTGGAAAGCCAACTTCAATAATAATTCAACAGCACCAGTGTAAAAGTCCAAATGTAACATAATGTTAAGAGAATTTTCGATGTTTTCTAATGTTAATGATTCATAGGCTTTTTCAAACAAACCAACAGCATTTTTAAGGCATTTAATTTTAAGATCATTATCCCTTGAGCCAATATTTTTGGCTCTGGTTAAATTTTCAATAGCTTTGAAAATGAAAACATCATCGGTGGAGCAGAAAGATCCACAACGACCTTGTAACGAAGTAGCAATCGAATCAATTGAACCACCTTTCAAAATATTTTTGTTAATGATTGAAGATAATAAGTCTTTAATCAAATTCTTAACTTCACGAGATGGTAGTAACAAATCCTTGAATGACAAAGTTAATAAATTCAATTGATTTGTAAGTGACAAAAACTTCAAGATATCATTGAAACTAGTTTGGTAGACTTGTGATTCTTCAATCAAAACCATCAAGAACGATAAAGCTTCTTTCATTGAACCTAAAGATTTCAAAATGGAAGTAAAAGCGATATGCTCTGCTCTTAAACAAACTTCGTTTTCAAATCTGCTTGGGTCGGAACTATAATTTGGAGCATTTAAACCTTGAATACTGCTACTATTTTCAACAAAAAAATCAATTAAAACAATGACCGAACCAATAAAAAATTCAACTTGTTTTTTATCGATGTTAAGACCTTTTATCAATAAGTTATCATCTTTAACGGAACTAACATCGACTGAACCATTAGGTAAAACTTTTATATGAGGTAAGAGGGTGAAAACTTTTTGATTCCAAAATTCTCTGAACAATCTTGAAATCAACAAACAAGTACCGTAAAATCTATCACTCAAGACAACTTGATCCACAGTAGCATGTGGCTCACCTGTTCCTACAGGAGGTTGTGCTGTTAATTGTTGAGAGGAAAGTTGTTGTTGGTGTTGGAAATTATCGAGAAGTCTAGCATTATTACCGGTTGCTGAAAAAAGGACTTGTGCTTGCCTTTTCGACAAGTCATTTGGATTATGATGGCTGTAGGAGCAGCCTAAGTATAATAATGATGAGCAGGTCTCTTCATAACCATTTTCATCAATATAGTTTTCGATGACTTCATCCTTGAGGGACTTTAATAATTGGTCGGAAGTTCTGAATTGATAGATTAGTAAACCAAAATTAGTAAGTACAGCAAATTGTAATGGTTGTTTTGCATATTGACTTGCTAAGATGTTAGAATAACCATTTGGATTGTTCGTTGCATTCATTGAGGGAGTCAATTGAATAATTTCATGGATATAGGTTGGTGATCTCTCATCATTTGAGGATCCAATTTTGATAAATTCAGCATCTTCGACTAATTGATTATTCTTTTTAAGAAATCCATAATTTGTGGTACTAATAAATAATTTATCAGAACCTTTAGTTCTTTTAACAGCAATAAAGATTCCTGGACTTATGATCTTAGAAAGTTTTGTATTTTTCAATAATTGAGAATTTTGTTGACTAGATATTAATTGGGATAAGTATTGTTTATTTCTTGTGAAAGCATCTAATTCCGGATTTAACTTAGGTAATTCTTTTGAAGGAGGAAATTTCATGGTAGCGACTGATAATTTTAATCTTGAGGCATTTGAAATCATTGAAGAAAAAGTTGGGCCACCGCCTAATTTCAATAAAATACGGCAACCAAAGTTGGTTATAGCTATTAATTGAACATTTGAAGATTCTCTAGCAGATATCAATTGAATATTAACAATTTTGAATTTCAGGAAAGATTTGAAATTAGAACTATCAACAAATAATGCAGAAACTGATCTAAAGATTTCTTGAGGGCTAAGTCTACTCTGTTGAGTAAACTGTTCTTGAGTTTTTTCAAGTTTATAAACTCTAATAACGGATTTATTAGATAAAGTGTAAAGGATACTTCTTTCCAGATCAACTTCGATTTGCACGATAGATTCTGGAATAGTATTTGGTGAATTATTTGATGATTGATTATGCGAATTATTATTGGAGTTATTATCAGAATGAAACAAGTCAAACCCAGGGATTTTTCCTAAAGGTAATACTGAAGTAAACCCACTTTTGGTTAAGCAAACTTTGTCACATTTATTTTTGATAAAAGATGATTTATTTGTATAATCAAGTCTCCAAACGTTAGTACCATCACTTTCACCAGTGAAGTAGATATCATTTGTTAATGAATTAAATGCAAAATTGTTGACTAACAAACCCTGAGTAGAAACGGATAATTCAGGGTTGAAAATTTCCAAATTATTTAATGAATCGGCGTATTTGACAATGTAAATATGAATATCCATGGTGGTTGCCACCAATAATAAATGATTTACATCTTTTACGAAAACACCTGGTTTTGGTTTCACCAATTTAACCGTGAGAATAGAATGCCTTATTTGATCTATTGTAAGGAATTGAGATGATTTATTGAAAGAAGATTGAGGAACTTTATAATTCCACAACACTAATTTATTATCGACGATAATCCAAGCTCTCTCAATTTCAGGGAACATACCCATTTTAGTAATACACTCGGTTGAATTATATTCATCAAAAAACTTATCGGGTAAGTTAAGTTGGTCAACGACTTCGTATCTTGAAAAATCACCTAAACCATTTTCATAATCAAAATAGTATTTATCTAAACCAGAAGTTTTCTTGATGTTTTCATCGGAGTACAAATCCGACGGTGTCATTGAATCTATCTTAATCAAATCACTAATGTATTTACCCCCCAATTTTAACGGCGGTAAATTAGAAAAATTTGGAATACTAACCTTATAGTTGACTTCATTGGCAGAATCCAAACTAAGAGGGTGTATAAGTCTTTGGGAGACTCCGTTTCGGGTTGAGTGGGAAGCAGAGTTCTTATCCTGTTGAAATTGTAACGCATCCAAGCTTGGATCTCCCAATTTCAACGTTGGTGATATGAATTTACTTTCATTATTGCTTGCGTTTCCATTGGCATTCCCAGCGGTACCATTGAAACCACCTCCAGTTCCTGGTTTGAACGCCGACACAATATTCATACTTGGAATATAGCAATATACCTATGTGATCAATACCCTCAACGTACTTGAATTGGTTGCTGGGTGTCGATTGTTGTTGATTCTTTTCAAAACTGAAATCAAGCGATGTATTGAGAAAAACCTCGATGTTTTTTTTTTTTCACTTTTTCACTTTTTGGACCTGGTGCACGTCCCGGACTTTTCACAACCTAATTTGCAAGGTAGTTTTGCATCAATTACTGGATGATAAGGGCTGAGTAGAGGTCCTGGAAGCTGTTTTGATGGTGTTGCTCCATCCAATTCGAGTGTGAGTGGTTTTCGGTTTGGTTCTTGTAGTGAGTTTGCTTTTTTTCAGAGATTTTTGAAAGAAATTGGCCAAAATTCCAATCAAATATGACATTTACAACCTAAAAATACTACAAAGGATTTCAAAAAGTATTTTATTAGGTTACCTGGTTACTCATAGGTTAGATAAGGGATGAGAGAACCTTTCAGGCTTCAGGGTGCCCTTGCAGTCGAGAAAACCGGGTTTAGAGAAAATAAACCTATTCAAAAGCCAATCCTAAGCTCAGCTTGATCAGGAATTCTAAACAAACCATTCAAATGGCTCCAATCTTATTGCATCCTCTACGAATAAGCCGATGGCCATTTGTTGATTTAATTGGTTGCTTCTTGCAGTAATTTCAAGTCTTAAAGAAAAAACGAGCACTTAATCTCCACAAATTTTATCCTGAGCTTCTTCCTTAATCATTGCTATAATGAAGGTTTTTGGTTTATTAGTTTGTTTAGTTAGTATCCTGGTGGCGTTCCCGGCGTGGCCTGGGTTTGAGTTTAACTTTGGGAAGTTGATACAATCCCAGAGTTTTGATAATGAGCAATATCTTATCAAGACGGGGCCCAACAGTTTTGAAGTAGTTGATGAAGCCACTAAATTGAAGTATCGTAGAGGAAACAAGCGATTTATTGATGTGACGAACCAAATAAGTGTGGAGGAAGCAGTTAGGGCCGGTTTGATTAATACCGACACTCCCCATTTGTCTATGGTTGATAAGTTGGGATTAATCGGGGCTAAACAATTGAGTCTGATCAAGACTGAAGTGCCGGTTTATAATTACCCCGAGAAGATTGGCTATTCTACACAAGTGAGACGATTATTTGGACAGATTGATATGAAACAAGTGGAAGACAGATTGGGTAAGTTTACGTCATTTTTCACTAGATACTATAAAAGTGAAAGCGGATTTGAAAGTGCCCAATGGTTATGGAAAACAATTGAAGAGATAATCGAACCAGTTAAGGAGAAAGTCAGTGTGAAACCAGTGAAGCACGAAGGATGGGATCAATTTTCAATTATTGTTAGTATTCCAGGTACCAAAAGCGAAGATAAAGTTGTTGTAGGAGCACATCAAGATTCGATTAATTTATTATTTCCAAACTTGTTAAAAGCCCCCGGAGCTGATGATGACGGATCAGGTAGTATGACCACTTTGGAGTCGTTAAGGGTGTTAATTGAAGCCTATGCAGCAGGTAGTTTCAAACCGCACAACACTTTAGAGTTTCACTATTATTCTGGAGAAGAAGGAGGATTGAAAGGATCGATTGACGTTTTCAATCAGTATTTCAATCAAGATGCAGTTGTCATTGGAATGTTACAGCAAGATATGACCGGATACACTGCAGGGTCATTAGCAGAAGGAATTGAACCTCATTTTGGATTAATTTCAGATTATACCTCGATCAATTTGAATAATTTTTTAAAATTAATCATTGAGGAATATAACGAGATTCCCTATCACGAAACCGAATGTGGGTATGCATGCTCTGACCATGCATCCGCTTTGGAGAATGGGTATCCTGCCAGTTTTTTAATTGAATCGGAATTCAAATATACTAATAAATTTATCCATTCAGTTATGGATACAATTGATAGATTAGATTTCGATCACATTGCAGAGCATATCAAATTGACCATTGCTTATGCTTATGAATTGTCTATGGCAACTAATTTACACGATTAAGTAAGTAAACGATTAAATAAGTACACGATTAAGTAAGTACCAATATATATATATTACTATTAAAACAAAGATAGAATAGAAGAGATATTTTTATATAGATTTAAGCATCGACATTTTCTTCATCGGTTTCTGGTTTTCTGGCAAATCTAACAACATCATAAGCGTTTTGTCTTAAGCTAGTGAATGTTTGTTTTGATTCTCCATTATCAACAACATTTTGTCTAACATCACATTCAACAAACAATTGAGTACCAGGTCTTAAAAATTGGTTGAAAGCATTAACGTGTTTTTCATTGAATACACTAATGTTGAACCAGTCAGTTAATTGACGAGTACCATCTTCTTCATTACCCGATGGGTTGAAACGATTAACTGCCAAAGAATAATTAATAAATTGAACTCCATCTTTAGTTTCTCTATTGGTTATATTACCAACAGTCCCTAATAATTGCATTTTGGCAAATGCACTGCGGGCACTCGAAGAGGAGAATGAACGAATTGAGTTTTTGAAGCTTGGAACCAACATACTTACTGGATTGACTAATGAATAACAGATTAATACTTCATAAGCTTGTTTTCAATGGCTTGTTTTCAAAGGCAACGCGACAATCAGACGTGTGGGTCCTACTCAGAGCGGAGGGACGTGCGCCCACCACAACGGGCAGCAGATACAGATCTAGAAAATGATAAGCTATTAAATATACAGATAAACCAGAGAAAAGAACCAGAGAACCAGAGAAAAGAACCAGAGAACCAGAGAAAAGAACCAGAGAACCAGAGAAAAGAAAGAGAAAACCGAATGTAATTATGTAGTGATTCATATGTCGCCCCAGGAGGAGTTCCCACCGAAACCCACCCCGCCACAAAGAACTAGGGAAGAAGAAGTCGCCGTTTCTGATTGTTCCAACATTCTGAAGCTGTCGTCGTGATAGGTGGGATTGAACGTATAGTCGGTGTTGTTGTTGGTGGTGGTGGACTCATTCAATACGGAAGAATAGCGTTTCTGGTGATGGTGCATTTTATTCACTAGGTTACCGCGATTGAGAGTATTCTGATTATTCTGATGGTAATTGGAAATAATCTTATTAACTAGATCAAGAGTAGTTTCCTTTTGGTTGGTGTTTAGTGATTTTTTCAAGTTCTTAGTGATGTTCTTGAATTTGATATAGTCTTTTTTATTCAAGTTCTTCAAGAAATCATCTCCGTAAAAATTTGACGGGATATGCGATTTGGATAATCCACCAACTTCATTCCTGATTACTGTCTTATCTAGGATTTGGGAGATCAAGTCTTCATCCAAGTCCCATGACGCCACGTTATCATCAATCAAGTCGTCCCGATTGGCGTTTCTCCAATTATTTATTCTTGTGTCTAAATTTCTGGGTCTTGATGTAGTATAATTATCACTTACTTTTGTAAACAATTGCTCCAAGCGCAGTTGGGACGGGGTGGAATCATGAAGATGGTCAATAAGCGAGTCATCATCATCTTCTTCCTGCTGTTTGTGGCCGTGCTGCTGCTGGTGCTGCTGCTGGTGCTGCTGCTGGTGCTGCTGCTGGTGCTGCTGCTGGCGCTGCTGCTGGCGCTGGTGCAGAGCTTCCTCCGCATCGTCACTTAATTCCGACTCGGTTTGAGTGATTCTGGATGCTGTATCAGTAAATGACAACAAGTCTGATTCATTGGTACCAAGCGAATTCCTTCTATTGGTGTTAATCGATGTTATTTCGTTAGCTGGATTAAACAACACCCACAGACTTTGCAGATCAGACAATATAGAATTCGAACTGGCGGTGGTGGTGGTGGCCCGGCCACCGTGATTATTCAAATTCTGAGCAGTTAACCGACTGCCCTGCTGATGTTGGTTATTATTATTAATATTCATCTCTACTCAATAGATTAAAAGAAAGAACAACTACTAATTTGAAACGAGCAACCTGATAAAAGGGTTAAACGATTAGACCCGGTTTCTACTTTACACAAAAAAATATATAAACTGTGTATATCTTATCGGCGATTACGTAAGCCACAGTTAATTCCTTTTTGGGCGGTGGGCGCACGCCCGCACTCACTCGGCAAAACACCCATACCCCCAGCAAGTAGGCAAGCACGGTATACGGATCAGATAGGGGTGAAAGACATAAATATATTGATGTGTTTGTTCTAACATGCTTTAGTATTCAGTGTTAACGGTATCATCATATCCATACACAGGCGTGCCACCGCACGTATACTCTTACACGTAGGGTTGCACTGGTGCTGAAGAAAAGAAGTAGTAAGTGGAAGGACTGAAAAAATTTTCACTCAAATTTATACACTGAGTTGATATTGCACAAACCTGCATTAGTGTGTTGGTACAAGTGTTGGTACTGGTACTGGTACTGGTACTGGTACTGTTGGTACAGGTACTGTTGGTACAGGTACTGTGATCTAGTATTATAGTAATATTTAATTAGTGATCTTGTAATTACATATAACATTGCTGCTGCAGCCATGGCTGCTAGATCTTCAGCTATCCGACCGGGAGAGCACAAATCATTGACAGTCGATGTGCTGCCTTCAGCCTCTTGATCCATTGTGGAGTGCTTTGACGTCGGTGATATCTAACCAGTCTAAGCATCTCCCGACAACGGGGATTGCAGAAGCAAACCTCCGTACATTTTTCTCTGCGAGACGACATCAAAGTCAAATTTTCACTTATAAACCGTTTGCTTTCCTGGTGATCTTGTGGTTATATTGCATTCCTGGTTATAAGAAGATAAACCGTGAACAATGGCTGTTAAAGGATTAGGTGAAATGGATCAAACTTACGACGGTTCCAACTTGAGAGTTGGGATTGTTCATGCCAGATGGAACAAAAAAATCATCGACTCTTTGGTTAATGGTGCCGTTAAAAAACTCCTCGAATTAGGAGTTAAAGAAGAAAACATCTTTGTTGAATCCGTTCCAGGCTCTTTTGAATTGCCCTTTGGTTCTCAATTGTTTGTTGAAAAACATGAAAAATTAGGTAAACCTTTAGATGCCGTTATCCCAATTGGTACTTTGATCAAAGGCTCTACCATGCACTTCGAATACATCTGTGATGCCACCACTCATGCTTTAATGAAATTAAACTTTGAATTGAAAATCCCAATCATCTTTGGGGTCTTGACCTGTCTTAGTGACGAACAAGCCGAAGCCAGAGCAGGCTTGGTTCCAGGTAAAATGCACAACCATGGTGAAGACTGGGGTGCTGCTGCCGTCGAAATGGCCACCAAGTTTAACGTCTCCCAATAATTCTATATAATATAATATAAATCTTCAAGAATAGCTCCAATTGTAAATTGTAAATTGATTACGCTCACGTGACCTCCGGTATAATTTCATTTTCTGCTCAACGACTGAAAAAAACTTGTTCACTGAAAAATTAGCTCGTATCTTTAAAATGAAATCTTTGAAGAATTTTATTTAACAACACACCATCAATCATGGCTGGATGTATGTGACTCTATCGAAATAAGCTTTCCACTTGCAATACTAACCGGGTGTCTAGTTCGTCTTCTCGAAGTAATTCACTTCTTCTTACCAATTTTACCGGAAATTGAAACCCCAACTGATAAACTCAGTTTAGATGAAAAAATCATCTTCACCATTGGAAGTGGGTTAATCTTTTTAATTTCCCAATTACCTTTGTTTGGATTGGTTTCTGATGCCCAATTGAAAATTAACGATCCTTTCATTCCAATTAGATCCATATTTGCTTTAGAAAAAGGTACTTTGTTAGAATTGGGTTTATTACCCGTTATAACTAGTGCCTTTATTTGGCAAATTGCTGCTGGCTCAAGATTTTTAAAAGTTAACTTGAGCTACCGTATCGATCGTGAATTATACCAAACTGGTCAAAAATTAACTGCTTTTATCTTAGCCATCGCTTTCGGCACTGGTTTAATCTTGTCTGGTTACTATGATGACGTTATTCATGGTTACAATCCTTTGGATTCTTCTAGTGCTAAACCACTCTGGACCTACGCTTTAATCTTTGGCCAAATTGTTGGCTGGAATTGGTTGGTCACTTTATTGGTTGAAATCTTTGATAAAGGCTATGGTTTCGGTAGTGGGGTCTTATGTTTTGTCACTTTACAAGTTGCTACCAACTTAATTAGAGATATCGTTGGTTTGGAAATCGTTGCTTTACCAAACTCAAATAAAACCGAAAGTTTCGGTGCTGTTACTAACTTTGTTAAAAATTTATACCCATTAAATTTTTCAAACATTTCTGCTAATTTCTTAAATTCTTTTAACCGTTTATCCTTACCTAATTTAACTCAATTCTATATTAGTTTGGCTACTATTTTGGTCACTATTGGCTTACAAAACTTTAGAACTGAATTACCAATTAGATCAACCAAAGTTAGAGGTATGAATAATGTTTTCCCAATTAGATTGTTATACACTGGTGCTTTACCAATTTTCTTTGCTTTCGCAGTCATTGCTAATATTCAAATCGCTGGTTTCTTCTTAGTTAAATTATTATCCATTTACAGTCCATTTGCTGCTTCAATCTTGGGTTCTTATCAACGTGATTCTAAATCAGCTACCTTAAATTTAAGTAATGGTATTTTATTCTACTTATCTCCTCCTTCTTCTTTGGTTCAAGCTGCTTTATCTCCAATTAGAGTCGTCACTTACTCTGCCACTATCATCTTATTATCTTGTTGGTTTGCTCAATTCTGGTCTAAAATTTCTGGTTCTGCTCCAAAAGATATCGCTAAACAATTTAAAGATCAAGGTATCTCAATTGCTGGTAAAAGAGACGTTTCTGTTGCTAAAGAATTATCCCGTGTCATTCCTGTTGCCTCAGTAAGTGGTGCTTTTGTCTTGGCTGCTTTAGCTATCGCTTCTGAAATCTTTGGTGGTTTTGGTAAAGGTGTTGGTGCTATAGTTGGTGTTTCTTCTGCTTTTGGTGTTTTAGAAGAATTCATGCTCGAATGGCAACAATCCGGTGGTGCCTCCCAATTCCAAAACGCTTTTGGTGGTGCTCAATAACTTTTTTGAAAAAGTTTACCAAACAGCTTTTTGTAATGTAGTTGTATATTCCAATAATTGTCTTTTATGTTTGTTTTATTACCGGCTGATTTATTTTTCTATCATTATTTTTCATTAGGAATTCATATCAAATCATGAGTATTTATTCTCGAAAAAGCTAAGGTACATTCATTTATCTTTTACTAGGACTTATTGTCATTATTTAATAGTTTTACTTTCTTATTCATTTCAAATATAAAATTTTAATCGTTATTAGAGTAGACCCGTACATCTAGATCCTGATTTTTCTTTCTTGTTGATGCTATAAAGTTGTGATCTAAGGTCATTCTTCAATTATAATTAACTTTATAAGTCGAGTCTAAAACACGATTAACGTAAGAAATGTCGCTTGCTTCACAAGGTGATACTCTACCCCTGCCTCCTTACAAATTGGTACTACTTGGCGATTCTTCAGTAGGTAAAACATCAATAGTACACAGATTTGTTACAAATAGCTTTAATCAACATACTTCCAACACCATTGGAGCAGCATTTATAACCAAAGAATTTTCATCATCATTAAACTCCAAAAAAAGATTGAAGTTCGAAATATGGGATACTGCTGGGCAAGAAAGATATAGATCATTGACTCCAATGTACTACAGGAATGCTAAAGTAGCATTAATAGTTTACGATTTGAATAACTTTGATGATTCGTTTGAAAAAGCTAAAAGTTGGATCGATCAACTAAAATTGAATACTGGCTCAAGTGACAGCCTGATTAAAATAATCTTAGTTGGCAATAAGTCTGATTTGGTAGACCTCGAGAGCGAAGAGATGAAATCATCCCTAAACGACGTTGAAGTGTTTGGTAATGATTTGGATATTAAGACTTTCATAACTAGTGCTAAGTCAGGTACGAACGTTATTGAATTGTTTGATTCATTAGTGAATGATCTTGATATGCTGTTTTTTGAAAACTATTATGAACATCAGAAGAATAATGAGTCAAATCCTACTCAATTGAATCTTTTGGCAGCATCGATAAGTAAAAATAATACGCTGAGATGTTGTTAACCAACCATAAAACCTTTTTTTGCATCACCATTCAATTCTTTAAAATTTTGTTACAATTACTTTAAACTATTCTATTTAATTTGTATTATATTTGTAAATTAATGAAAAATTAATTCATGCAAGATCTTTAATATATAATTTTTAGATATCTAAACCTTTTTGTTTCCAATAATCTCTTCTCACGTCCTTATCAAGTGAAAGTTTAGGTTTTTTAGAGCTTTTTGATTCTTGGTCTTTGATATCATTTTTGTTATCATTATCCGAAGCTTCAGAATCAGAGTCTCTTATGCTCATGTAATCAGAAACTCTTTTTTGAGATTGATCCTTATTTGAAAATCCATTGGGCTTACTTCCAATCTTCTTAGATGGAGCTTTTTTTTCAGGGTTGGGACTTTGTTTTTTGAGCTTCTCCTCTTTGACTCCTTCATTTTCACTTTCAACAGTTATGTCAGAGAAGTAATATTTATCATTACCATTAGCTCCATCACTTTCATCTTGACTCTCATCATCATGCGTTATTAAGGCATTATTGATAACTTTATCACGATCATCATTGAAATCACGCTCTTTCCCCTTATACCGTATTATATCACCTAAAATTGATTGTCCAATTCTTTGTTTATATGATGCACCATTCAATTGATAGCATTTATCAACCAAAAGTTGGTATGCACCACCAAAAGCTTTCTTTAAATCTCTTAAGTTATATGATGATCTTGAAATGTTATTAGCAGGATCTGAAGGGTCTTGAATCACTATTGAAAATGGGTTTCTTGAAGTGTTTAATACAGGATGGTGACGTTTCAATAAGTACTTGGGCAAGTCCGTTTCAGTGTCAATTGCAATGATCAAATCATCGTATGAAAAGTTACGACCGTATAGTTCGAAAAATTCAATGAGTAATGAACCTAAATTGTCTAAGACTTTTATGCTGCTTGTAGATAGTCTTGGATGTAACTTGAGAAAATGATAACATAACATAATAGTTGAATAACCACCTAAACCACCAACGTGAACATTGTTTAACTTTCTTGATCTTAAAAACTGTTTGACGATTAACACTAATTCTCTCAAACCTGGAGTGGTTGCTAACCATTTTCTAATTTTTTTAGCAGCCATAATACCATTGCTTCTTTCGAATGAAACATCAATATGAATGTTAGATGAGGGATCAACGAACTTGATGATCGGGACTTTAGCCTTGGCAATCACTTCAATATTTTTCGCTAAATTGTGAGTCCTTAAAAACGATGAAAGTTGATATAGCCTAGATCTGTTTTCATAATCCCCAGTTTTTGAGATGATCACCATATCGATATCAGAACCCGGTAAGTATAAATCTGTAGCACACGAACCAAACACATGAGCTTCAGTACCTGGCCAAAAGTTACTTATTTCCTTTTTCAATGTTGAAACAACCAGGTTTCTCGTTATAATTTCTTCTTTGGATGGGGAAATGTAATTAACAAAATCCTTCATTTCATGTGTCAACCAATCAGCAATTTCCTTCTGTTTCGAATGGTCGTGGTCTTTAATCCATGGGTACAAGGAAGCATTATCCATTTTTGTATGTAAAATACCCTCTTGATCGTCACTTATTATACCGTCATCTGAATATTCTCCGTCTTCAACGAGTATTCGCTCGTCCTCACCTTCAGATGAGCTAAATCCAAACTCTATGAAATCTTGGTTTTTGGACAATTCATTATATTCATTCTCACCTTTCTCGCTTTCTGGTCTCTTTTCCTCATCATTATTATCTTCAGAGTCAGATACTATGACGACCTCATCATCATTTTCATTCTCATATTCATTCTCGTCATGGGAATCAGAGTCAACAAGAACAAAATCATCGTTTTCTGACAGAGACTCATCCTCTTGATCTTCAGGATCGTCTAGAAATAACGGCTGGAAATTGTTTGACTTTGAAACTTGACTTTTTTCAAGTTTGGCTTGTTTCTTAGCTTGTTTCCTTCTTTGCTTCTTATTGGGAGCTTTAGCAGCTACCGGAGATATTTCTCTCTTTCTCTTGTTACCCATTTTTCACTCGAGTTTTCCAAAACGTTTCTCAGCAGAATTGATCCAATAAGATAACAGTTACCTCCAAAGAAGAACTGAGATGTTTTTGCAAATTAAAACGGAACTACAGAAAGAACAAAAAAAAAAAAAAATAAAAATAAAAATGAGAAGAGCACTATATACAGTCTTACATCCAGATTTTTCACATCAACGTCTTCCAAACTGAAAGAGTTGCAACCATTACCAATACCAATACACTCAAAAACACTCTGAAGCCCCAACGGCTAACTAGAAGCACATCACCCGCGAAGAACACAAGGACCAAATGCTTGTATATATGCGGTTCGTGGAGACGATCAAGAATAAGGATGGCTGAAACATACAATAAAACTGAAATATGTTGTTGGTAGGTGAAAAGGAATTCCCTCCAAGGACCAGACCCATCCTGAGTAATTTGACTCGTTATCAGGTCTTTCTCAATGATGGGCAGATCGGAAACTTCAATGTCAGTTAAATCTTGAACAAGGTTGTCTTCATAGTCAAGGTCATCGTCATCATCTTCAGGTCCATAATCTGTCTCTGAGGCGTTTTGAGGGTTGGTCTTCTGATGGGGTTTGCTATTTCCGGCGCTTTTAGGCTCTCGCGGAGAGCTTGCTTCGCTGGAAGTATATGAATTAATGGGGGATTGAGGTTCATTTGGATCCATTTCATGGATCTTACTTTTATTTGGTTTGATGAAACGTTTCCATTTGATTGCATCTAGAAACTTCATTACTTCGGCACAGTTAATTCTTTCAGCTATTCCCCGGGTGAAATCTCCATTGTTTCCTTTAATCATCAAGTATATTAATTTTTCGAAGTCTTGTAACGGCTCAGTGTAAAAGTCCCGACTGCCTCGAGTGCCTTCTATTTGGCTGGTGAACCAGTCGCGGAATCTGGATGCATTCAAGTCAAAGTACCATTGTGCAATTGATTCTCTCACTTGATCAGGATTGGTACGGTCGATAATGTACGAGGAAAAGGGTAGAGATCCAACGCATAGCCAACATAAAATCAATCCCAATGAATATATATCACTACTATAAGTGAACCCATAGACAAACCGTTGTCTTTCATGTTCAGCTGATGGATCGTAATTGGCAAATAGCCATAGCTCAGGAGCAGTGAATTCTAAAGTACCCGTGTTACCTTGCCTTTCCTCAGAGGAGGAGCTCAAATGCTTGTTGGCCAAGTACTGCTTGTCGATGAATTTACCTTCACCAAAATCAGATACGAGAACTTTTGGCATGATTGACACCAATTGCTCCAAATCCGAAACAGAGTTAAAGGTGACCAGGTCATCCAAACCGTTAGAATCGTATTCAACATCTAACAAGCAATTAGATGGTTTCAAGTCCCGATGTAATATACCCTTTAGATGTAAATAATTGACTCCATTGGCAACGTCTTTAAAAAATTTCCAAATTTCAAAATCAGAGAGCCATCTTTTATGATGATCTTCTCCATCTTTCTCTTGTGGAATCGATCCCTTTTTCATTCTTCTCTTCATTCTTTCCATTCCAACTTTATCTTTGAGAGACATGATCTTTTCCTTTTGAAAATTTTTAGAAATCAATTCTTCTAAATGGCCACCGCCTGCGTACTGTTGTAGTATGAAAACATATGGCACTTTTGAATTTAAGTCTCTTTGATCACCGTCATCATTAGGCAAAAAATATGTATTCAGATCATTTATATCACCCATTTCAAGCCAGACATGATTATAACGGATCAAATTGTTCTCATTTGCGCCCTGGGTGGAAAGTTCATACAAAATCAAAACCTCTGTAAGAACTTGATCTAGGAAAGTGGAGTGATCTCCAATACTGATTCTTTTAATCGCGTAGGTACCCAATTGTATTTCATTCAAAACATGCATAACTTTATATACTTGGGCATGAGCACCTGAACCCAATACATACGGGGGAATCTTTTTGAAGAACCTCTTGAAGTAGCCCTGATTGAAGATCTCTTTCGGTAATCTTTTAATTGAGCTGTTTGGAGAAGCAAGTTTATATTTATCCCCATCAAATGGCAAATTGGCAAGAACTTTGAAATAATCGTTATGCATGAATCCCAGGGGGTACCTGCTCTTACTCACTGGGACCATTTCTCCAGGGCTATCCAAAGAAGATGAAGTCATGGCTGGGCTCTCATTATTTCTTCGTTTCTGGTATCGTTGATGAGACCATCTGAATCCACAGTTGGGACATTCATTTGAGTCATGTTCTCGAGGGATTTCAAAATTATTGGTATTGAATGGCTCGGAAGAGTGTCTTCTGAATTGACTTCTATCTGGTTGATCAATCGTGGATAGTAATTGAATGCTATTTTGTTGGTTATTGTGTAGAACTAAGATTCCATAGTTAGGGTCATGATAAACGATTTCACTATTATAATTATACGGAACGATTGACATGAATTATAACTTGACTGCTCTATATATTCAAAGATCTTATAAAGATTGATTTATATAATGAAACATAATAGTCTTAACCAAGTTTCTGTGGGGTGATGAATTGAACCTATTTTATATTTCAGATTAACCCTGACCTACTATACCTGATGCGCGATTTAGACCTACAATATTGATATATAAGAGTTATACATGCTATTATATTCAGGTTTATAATGGTACACTAATTTACAAATTTATTGACTTAATTGCCTTTGGCTGCCAGTTGGTGTTCTTAAACGTAGCATTAGTTTAATCATCTCAGTTTCTAGCCTGTGTTTCTCCTCCGGATTCATGGAATTTATGGCTTCTTGCGAGATGTCTCCAATAACCCCAGATAGATATTGGAAAGTTCCTTGAACCCTATTGGATAAAAAAGACTCGGACGAATCTACTCTTTGAAGCAGGTTGGTAGAAATGCTTTGTGGATTTTCTTGAACCACCGGAAGTGAAGGTCTAACCACAATCTTATATTGGTCTTCTTCTGAAGTTTTGGCAGAATTGCCTTTTTCCAAGCTCTGGATAGTTGTTGAATGGGCTTGAAAACTTTGAGAATTGAATGAATTCAGTTGAGTGTTATCTGATTGCAAGGAGCAACGAACAGCCTTTTCCTCAAGCTTGATACATTTGTCCCTTGAATCTGAACTGTGTATCAAGGATTCTTTGTCTTGTGGTTGGTCTTGAGGAGTTTGCTTTTCTAAGGATTCTTCCTCGGACTCTGGAACTTGCTTGTCACTTGAACGGGCATTGGTTTCTATATTATTGGACAGTGCTTTTGGCCTCTTGCTGCCGACAGGCTCTTGGGAAATAGATTTTCTCTTCAAAGTACTTCTAGTTTGTCTTCCAACCTCTTTGCACTTTTCCGCTGTCATAGTCTTATCTTCTAAAGGATTTGCAGAATCATCTATACTTTCCATTTCATTGGAGCTGCTAATTTCATTTAAAGAATTACTGTCAATATCTGATATCAAGTCCTCTTCATTAGACGATTTATCGGGCAATTTTTCAGACATATTCTCAACTTCTTTAATTTTTTTACCAGAAGCCTTGATCTTTTCCAACTCTAAGCGAGCTAATTCTGCTGCTCTTTTTTGAGCATGAAGTCGACTTCTTCTGGCTTTCCGTTTTGCTGCCTTAGTCATTCCTTCAGTTGGTGCCGGAGTCAATTTCTGCGTCAAAAGAGCAGTAAATGAATGTATGTCAAACATCTCTTGTGAATTGTCAGGTGAAGATAGAGGTTCCATTTTATTTTCTTTTTGCTTTTTACTCTTCTTTTTAGATTTCGCCCCAGGTGATTTGCTGCTTTTCTTACTTTTTGTCCCCGTCTTCTCTAATGGCACCGAAGACTCTCTAGAGTTGGCTTCGTCATTGTTCACGGAGTCGGATAGCAGATCAGGAATTACTTCACCTTGAGGCAGGGAAGTCGTTACCGAAGCCTCTCCACATCCTGATTGATTTTCACCTTCTGAATTTTTCAGCTCATCAGGATTGAGCGAGTCGTTTTGATCAAAGACTAAGGAGTTTTGTCCAGTTTCTTCAACCTTAACTGTTGGTACTTTGTTCTCCGTGCTAGTTTTAGGCGTTGGGGATCTCGAAGTACGTGCTGAATTTTGGTTTGGTAATTCGTCTTGAATATTGTTTTTGTTCAAGCTGGAACTGAAGCTTCCCTTCTCGAGAGTACTAGTAGGTTTTGTTTCACCTTGTTGTTCTTTAGAACTTTCGCTTTCGGGTTCCTTGATACTTGTTTCTGGGGATTGGTCTAATGCTCCACAAGAAGGTTCATGTTCAATTCTTTTCTTTTCTGTGTATGCAGCTTTTAATAAAGGTAATCTATCCCAGTTTCCGTTAACAAACTTTTCTACTTCGAATCCACCCTCGTACGTTGTTAAAAGAAGTTGATCATACAACACAAAGTTTCCTCCAGACTCAGTTTTGTTCAAGTAAGAGGACCAAATTTTTTCAAAATCAAGTTTTGCATACTCGTCTAACGTTGATGCTTTCTTTAGCAAGTTTTTTTTCAAATTGAAAATTTCGAGATGAAAATCATTATCAGTTAAAAACTTTAAAAGTTCAATGAAGCAGGACTCTTGTTCCCATTTTAAAATAATCAAGTTGAGCCCCATTTGCTTCAAATGCGCCAAAGGTGCATCATGTATCAAGTTAATGAAAAATTTAAAAATAGGAAGTGACCAGTTATGGACCTTCAAAATGCTGATTAATCTTTGAAACTCTTCCTGTCTTACTAATACCATGTCCTGGATGAGTCTTTTGGCAAAAATATGAAAATCTTGATCTAAAATGTTTAATATTTTCGAAGTAACTTCTAATTCAGAGTTATCTGTGATATTTGCTCGAACATTGACCAAAATATCTGTTGCAAACTTTTGTAATCCTGGTTTTTTTAAGTTGATATTTAAGTTCAAGAGCTGATAAGTAAATTGCAACTGCATCTTATCACCTATTGAAGAGCATACGCTAGTTATCATATCTGTCAATTGCATTGAATTGAGATCATCAATAGTATTTTGTAAAATTAAAATGAAGACATTTTGATGAGGATCAGTTGTCTGCATCAAGTTATATCCAGTGAATGTATCCTTCAAAGCACTCAAGAGCCTCAAAACCAAGGTATAAGAAATTTTGTTATGCTTGAAAAATATTCCTAAGACATATGTTAAATCATCAATAATGTCAAAAGTAGCCTCAGAAGTCTTAATTTCTTTCTTAGTACTAAGTTTCAAGTTATTTAAAAAGGCAATAAAGTAGTTAGCCTTTGCTTCAACATTAACTTTGTCAAGCTTGAATACCAAAGCAATCGTTTGTAAAATCCGATCAAATCTGTTGTGCACCCACTTCGGATTAAGCCCATTCAATTCTAATAGACTAAGTGGCTCAATCGAGAGACAACGTATTTCATTAAAATTTCTCTCGGTGATGGGTGTTCCACCACTAAGTAACCTGGTCAAAAATTTAAGGCCCAATTGATTCATGTGAGAACTTGCGTCTTTTTTGAAATGGAAACCTATAAGTGTTGGTTGAATCACCTTATCCCAATAAACATGGGTGTATTTTAAAGAATCTCTCATATTTAACGGATTAAGTAACATATAAACCATAGAAAGAAATAAATTATGAAGAACATCTATGATTTCCCGCTCATTTTCAGGCGAGGAAATGTTAAGTAAGATATGTAAAAGTAGCTTTACTTTTGGACGTAAGGAATTAAATACTTGCTGTTGGTTTGATTTGTTTCTCGGTGTCATTGGACTATTCACACCAGAATTTGGACTATTTGGAGCCATTGGTTCGATTGATTTTCTCAAGTTGTTAAAGTCATTAGAGCACAAGTTGTAGACAATTGCTTTCCAGCTAGTAATGGCAATGATCCTTGCTGAACTATCCGGTTTATTAAAGCAGGATTTATGAATTTGTAACCAAGATGATAACTTTGACCAGTTTTCAAATCCATCCGAAGAGTCATTACATAGGAGGGTGAGCGACACCCAGATATCCATTGCTGGTTTGTACTGTCCATTATCAATCAAGCTCAGTAAGCAATTGCTGATGTATTCTAGTCCCGATGGGGCTGGATGATTAAGGTCGAAATTTGATACACTAATCTTTGCATCAGATGAAAAAGATTTTATTTCTGAAGGTAAAGGGGACTCCATGAATTTCCTAACTGAAACCAAAATATCTCGATTTTCCAAATAAGTTCTAGCAACTTCTAGCAATGCAGAAACTCCCATGGTTATTACTTTAGAGTAAAGAGGGGACGACGAGTCACATAAATTGATAACAAGCAAGCTGAACCAATGATGGAAGTTTTGAGCCATCACTACAGGGAAATTCAGCACCAAGTTTCTTAAAGTGATGAATTTTTCAACCACTAAAGATGAGCTGGTAAAATTCTTCATATTCAATAATGCAAATAACATATGTTCCAGTACAGACGAATTACCTTGTAGTTCAAAAATGAGCTTTTTCTTTCTACCAGTGAATTTGCAGTCTTTAATTATACTTAAATAGGGAAGAAGTAGGGTTTTGGAGATTTCAGGTTTTATTATAGTCTGACAGGAATGCATGTAGAACCATTTGACATCATTAACAGATAAAAAATTGTTAAGTTCTGAATTTGAAATGATAAGAAACATAAATCTAAGCGCTTGACTAATAATTCTTATTGAAAAGGGATCATTCTTTCTAGGCGAAACATTGTGATCTGATTGTAAATTATCTTTTGTATCCCCCAAATTCAGTATTTTATTGAACAATTTATCTTCTATTAATTGAATGTCACGTTTTATATATCCGGAAAACTCATTTATGTAATTGTCATCCAAGGAACTTGGTGATTTACTTCTAGTTGGGGCTGCTAGGGGACTGTTACCTATATTATTATTGTCAATAGTTGGGGCTTTCTTCATTGTAATGAAGAGTTTCATTAAAACATCAGTACTATTAAATTTGCAAATATGGTTTAAAGTAGCGTAAACCTCAAATTTTTTATTGAAAGCTGGGTCTTTAAGAACATTTAAACAACCATCGACTAATTGAGGTAAGTCAGGGGAGTCAGGAGTAAGTTGAATGATTGTACCAGGTAACCAAAACTTTGGATTAGAAGGAGAGTTATGCTGTTCATTTTCCAAAGTATATGATGATTTGACCCATAATGCAGTATTATTTGGGTCCGATGAGCTACTGTTCTTGCCAAAAATATTAGGCTTCAAAATAGATTTCCTAGGGGTCAAAGTATCATTAACTAGGATTGTTTGATTTGGTGCCGGAGAGCTTGGGGCATCTGAAACAAGAAAGTCTGAAAAAACCACTGATTTCTTCTTTCTAATCGGAGATGATGATAGTTTTGTAGGAGATGGAGTATGCGTAGGCCGTAATTCTTTGATAGGAGATGATGCAATATCAACGACGTTATTGTCGTTTGTCTTTTGGTTAGACGAACGGGCTGTCTTTGCCCTTTTATACATTTTCTTTGCACTTTTTGTACTTGATCTAGATGGTGATTCTTGAGCAGAAGATTCATCATCGGAAAGATTAACTTTTTGTTCTTCCTCACTTGATAACGTTAAATCAATGATGTTTTTGGAAGTAATGCAATTATTGGCAACTTTAGGCAGACCGCTAGCACTCCTCAAACCATTTCGACTTCTAGATCGTGGTCTAGGCAGATTTCTCCTAGAGTTATTTAGGTTGAAATAGTTTATCATATCTGCATTTGAGCTTGTGAGGTTCCCAGGGTCTTGCGGTGGTGAGAGTGGTCTTTTAGGCGTTGGGCTTAGTCTTGGAATAGATCCTTGGTCTGAAAAGATCGAATCAGAAACAGGCCGTTGATTGACATTGGTCCCAGCCCACATGATGAAAAATTTCAAATCTTACAAAAATCACAACTGGTTTGATCCTGGTGGAATTCGTTCAATGAGATAGCTGGACGGTTACTGAATCCTTCTTGTGGCACTTCCTGGATAATAATGCTTGAATCAAATTGCCTGGTTCCACTTAATGACTAGCTTCTGTGTAATCATCTGCTCTAATCAACTCCTAAGTAGACGAAATAAAGTTGAAAAAAAATCTGCTTCAGAAGACGCGTAGGGAGCCTCTCATACAAATTTCCAGATTGGGTTGGTACAAAACACGCACTACGCCGTGGTTCCCACCGACTAAAATGTTTTGTGATGGGTCGATGAGCCCGTCCGAGCAGTCGTCTTCTCACAAAACTCTGGACCCAATTTTTGGGAACGGCACCGACAAGCGAATTTGGTTTTTGGGGAATAGGCTGTTGCTGATTCCGACCAAAGCTTGCATCTCCTTCAATGATTCAACAACTTTTTTGTGATTTCCTCGATTACGGCATTGTAAGATTTAGGGGTCAAAGATACAAATGAGCGATTCAGGAGTTTTGCAGTGCTTCGTGCGAATAGGCGGACCCAATCTGCGTCCGGGCGAGCCTGCGGATGGTTTGGGTTGACTTTAAATTAATATCTACATGTATATATATTTAGTGAAAGTAGGTTGTGTTTGTGTTGATCAAAGCTATAATTAGGTCGATTGTTCTGTAGTTGACTCAACTTTAGCCTTTTTGGATGATGGTTCATCATTTGCAACTGGGTCATCGGCTTCTTCTATTGGTCTTTTCCTTGACCCAGAAGTCTCGGTGACTTCCATATCGACTTCAGTGGATGGTTCGGACTCTTGAGTATTCTTGGTATTCTCGTGATTAGTGGCAGGGTCAGCAGTATCATTCTTAAGAGCCGGAGCAGAGATTTTCTCTTCGCTTAGCAATTCACCCAAATCTAACCATTTACCAATTCTCTGCTGCTTTAATTTCTTCCATTGAAGAACCGTTCTTTCTTCCACAAGCCCATCTTGTTCCGTTTTATCTGTAGAATGCTTTATCTTTTCCGTAAGCTGGTCGATATCATTTTGATCGATTTCCGGTTTTTCTGAGGTTTTCTGGAGTAGCTCTAGTCCAGTTGGTACCTTCATTTTTCTAGATAATTGAGGAGTTCCATAAGTGTTGAAATATCGTTTTTCTTTGAAAGGTATCACCGATGCAGTCTTTTCATTAACAAGTTCAAGATCTTGGTCGGTGAGTTCTCGATCGGAAAATAATGGTTTCCCAGTGACAGGGTCTTTACTATAGATTAGCCAAGCCCACCAATGTAATTCTGAGTTCTGTATATGTTGTAACAAGAAAGATAATTGAGTGTCAATGGTTTTGTAGCGGTTAATCATATCTTTTCTGATTTTGAAAAAAATATTCACTGCTGATTCTGGAGTGGCATCATCAGTTATATGTTTAATATTAGCTGGAGCATTTATATCTTTTAATAATTGTTTCTTGTTGCTACCTACTAGTTGATAAAAAAGACAACTTATGAAATAGATTTGTATCAAAAGATGATTTCGAGATTTGGAAAGAGTGTGCTCCATAAAATAAGTTTCATCTTCCTTTTTCATGGTTTCATACTTTGGACCTCTTGGGGTTTCTTCAAAAGGCGACAACCAGTAGTTTTCAGAGAAAAACATTTTATCATCATACTTTTGCTTCAAATAATCTTTTGGTTCGGACTTTTTAATAAGGAACGGGTCAGATTTAGGTGCTTTTATCGCTTCTTCTTCTTCAAATAAAAAGTCATTAAGTCTTTTAAACATTTCACAATTATTGACTAGAGCTCTTGGGTTCTTCAAACATGAGTATGGATCGCGTAAGATCTTATTAAGCTTGACGATGTCTTGCAATACTTCATCTTTCCAAGAATTAGTTTTAAGTGGACCGGACTCTTTAACAACCCTACTAGCCAAGGTGAAATATTTATTCAACCCAGTGTTATCTTCAAACTGGAAAATGTTTGTCAAGAAAATTCGGACCCTGAATTGAAATTTATCGTTAAAAGTATCTTTTCTATAAGAGTCCTTGTGCTTGGTCCCAGTATATATTTTATCAGTTAACCCATTGCATATTTCTAATAAGGATATTCTATCACTGGTCATTTTTTTATCGAAGATGCGGGACTGGATCAAGTCTTCTCTTGTTTCTAAGTAGTACCAGAAAGTGGATATGGATTGGGTGGATATTCTTGATAATGTATCAGAGATGGATTGGATAAGTTGGAAAAATACAAATTTGGTGCTGGCCAAATGGTTCAAATACATTTCTATACTTATATCCACCAAGAAGGCTAGCTGGTTCAATATATTCAATCGGCTCGAATTGATTTTCTGTCCCTTGAGTTCAGTATCTTCAGAAAGCTCTTCATTGAAACTAGCCAAATACTCATCAAGAAACTCCTGAGCACCGTGTTGAAAAATTAATAATAATGTATAATCTCTGGTTCTGTCTTGTATACCATTGTTGAACTTATCTAAATCAGACTCGATGGTTTTCCTGTCCTCTTCACCAACGTTATCTAGTTCTGAAGCGATTTCCAATCCTTCACCTACTGATTTGATGCTGGTTAATAATGCTTCAATACAAGATTGGTTGCATGGAAATTGAGGTATCTCAACCAAGTAATTCTTTTCCAACGAAGCACTCTTGCGAACTTGCTGCACGAGCTGCTTTGCTCCTTCGTCCACCGGACCAGCAAACTTTCTTCCTTGTTCCATTTGGTGTTGGTATCTTATCGAATGAAACACTGAACAAACGGTTGAAAGAAGGAAAAAAATTTGAAAATTATCAACAAAAAATTGAATATGCACTCCCAGTCAACTACTAGTATACTAAACTTTCAATAAATATATTCAGCTAATTACAAATTCTATTACTATATACACTTCAATAGTCAAAGCTCTTTGATCTACTTTTCTTCTTGTCACTCTGTTTCTTTTTGTTGAAAAGCCTCTTTTCCTTTCTGTCTGCCTTGATCTCTTCCCATCGTTTCTTATCTTCTTCTGTAGGTTCAGCAGCAAAATGAACATTCTCCCTGATTTCCTGTAGCAATCTCTTGAAACACTCATCGGTGTTGACCTCCCGGGTACGGAAAGTGTCACATTGAACCACAATCCCCCCAGACTTGGTCTGGTATCTTAGAGGCTGTTGTGATAGTTTTGTTCTTACTGCAAATGGAATCCAGAAACACGCCTTAGGGTCCAACCACTCGTTTTCCGTCATGGAGATCGTGGCCTTCGACGAGGTCTTATTGACCTTCTGCCCACCGGGTCCCGATGCCCTGCTGTAGGTTATTTCAAAGATGTGCCTTGGAATCTTGTCGGGTTGGAAAGACTCCAACCAAGTACGTGCTTTGTCGATCTGGTCCTGACTTAGTTCATTGGAGCTCAGGTATGCTCGCTTAATATAGACTGCTGGACTCACCGGCCCCAACCCCAAGGCCCGGAGACCTAGGGGGACATAGCTAGGTACTCGAATCATTGAAGAGTCTTGTAGTAAAAGGTTTTTCAATCATTTTTTACACCTGTACATACAATGAGCCAACTTAAACCAAAGAGTATACAAGCTATTACCAGCAGTGGTACTACCAGGTCCTACAGTTGCGAATACCGGTCCTAGGGCTAAGATCACCTTCACATATACCCTTCTGCTACAGTTATACCCCTGTCTGATATCAGTTATATCACCGTCTGGTAGAAGTAATTACTGCAATCCCACACTACCAGCGAAGACGCTAAGAAAAATAAAGGACAAGCAACAAGAGCTTCATCTTGTCAGTTCTTTCATTATAAATAACCAACCTGCCGCTCGATAGTTTAAAAGCAAAATGTTTAGAAGATGGCGATGAGTAATAATTCGATATTCTTCTTACAGAAGGACGGACTAGATACTAATTGTTCGGTGTATTCGTTGAGTTCAGGATCGATTAAAATCCAAGACTTGAGTAATGGATCGTGGTCAAGAAATATTACTGATACGTTATTACCCGCCTACTATGTAACTAATTGCTCTATAAGTAATGTTATTGAAAGGATTAATGATTTACTGGTCAGTGGATCCAAAAGCGATTGGGAAAAATCGTATAAATGCTCAATTTATAATAGTAGTGATAACGGAGATACTTTTGTTGCATTACTTTTCACCATTAGTGGATCGTGTATATCGGGTTGGATGTTATCGCTAATATTCTTTCTATCGCCAAAGATTAAAAGGAAACCGATTTTAACACAATTAGCTACAATTTTTTATACTATAGTGACTACTATCTTATTAACTCATATTACTGATATATCGACTAGTCAGTATTATCATGATACTCTTAATATAACCAAACTTTATGAAGGCATATATGGAACTACCGATTATCATGTTACAATTGTGATATCACAGCTTCTAACCATGTTGGCAGTTTTCCAAATTGTGGTTACTAAATTAACCTCATCAAGGGTTAAATGGCATTCTGGTGTTATCGGTACTTTGATCATTTGTGCTTATACGTCGATTTTAATTGCTTATGAAGCAGGCTTCAATAATATCAAAATGATTGAAGATAATGAAATAAGGTACGAAATTACCTTTAATGGACTAATGATTCTGAGAATAGCTTTGAAAATTGTCTTTATTATTTGGTTTGCGTTTTTCTTGTTCTATTATACAACTAGCTTGAAAAACCCCCGGATTTGCTATACGAAACGTTTAATCCCCCTTGCTTTCTTCATCTGGTTCATATTTGGCCTTCATCTTGTGTTGAGTATCTTATCAATCTCCTTATTCAAAAATAACTGGCTAGTTAATACTTGGCTAAACCTAATTCCTAACCTACTTGAAATTTATCTATTAACTCTTGTTTGGGAGTGGATCTCTAGTGTCAAATTTATAGAAAAAAGATACGAGTTAATGGGGGTCTTGGGTAGAAGAATTAGTATAGATGATGTCGTTAGTTTCCGAGACGACAACGACCAATCACAACAGAAGAAAAATCAATCCTTGAAATCTTTCTTCAAATACGTCTTAAACGTTGCCTTGGGTAAACGTAACTCCCTTGCTGCTCCAACAATCAGATCCTACCTTGATAAAGATACTGAACTGCAAATCATCCTTTCAGGGTCTACCAATTCTAGTAACTCAAAACAAATCACCGATACTACTTTGTTCAATACAGCTACAAATGCAAACACAAATTATAACACTGGTAACGTCCCTCCATCCAACCAAAACGATGACCCGTCTATCCATTCCGAAGATACAACCCAAAGTTACGAAATCGAATACGTTGATAACTACGATATCTGGGATGACTCCGAACAACCGCCTCAGGAGGGCCCTTCATCCCAAGTCCAGCCCCAACCTCATCATTTCACTGATCATGATCCCCTTCCTCCACCTTTTGTCCCCCATCCTGGTTTCAGCCATGATGACTACTACCCTGATGAGAAGTCATAATGTGGGACGATCCCACCCGTACATCCGAGATTGTTTTTTTTGCTTTGTGCTAGAAACTTCTCGAATAATCCCGGCTGAAAAAGTCATTTAATGTACTATATATATATAACCTACTTCTTTAACTTAATTGCTTTACTTCTCTCTTGTATTAATAAATTATCTTTTGGATTTGCATAGTTTAATAAAGATTCAGCTCAAGTATATCAAAGAAAAGAGAAGTATTGTAAGTAACAATGTTATCTGCAAGATCTAAGATACCATCAATTATGTCCAGAGCTCGGGCTCTGGTTTCTTTGAAGAGTTCTTCAAACAGCATCAGATCTCTTACAGCAATACGGCCATTGGTCGACATGAGTGGCTATCCTGCTAGTCCTTACGAAGCGTTTGCCACTCGTCAACCTTTTAACCCAAGAAGATTGTTCCACTCGTCTGCAGCTTCGAGATTGCAAATGTCAATGAATAAAGAAGACAATAGACCAGCATTAGAAAAATTCGGAACTGATTTGACCCAACTTGCTAAAGATGGGAAATTAGACCCTGTTATCGGACGTGATGAGGAAATACGTCGTACTGTTCAAATTTTATCCAGAAGAACCAAAAATAATCCGGTACTTATAGGTAATGCCGGTACCGGTAAAACCGCAATCTTGGAAGGTTTGGCTCAAAGAGTTATCAAGGGTGAAGTTCCTGAAAGCATGAAGGATAAGCAAATCATCACTTTGGATTTGGCAGGTATCATTTCTGGGGCTAAATTCAGAGGTGATTTTGAATCAAAATTAAAACAGATTCTTAAAGAAGTTGAAGAAAAACAAGGTAATGTTATTTTATTCATTGATGAGTTACACTTATTAATGGGCCTCGGTAAAGCTGAAGGTTCAATAGATGCTTCTAACTTGTTGAAGCCTGCATTGGCAAGAGGTAAGCTTTCACTTTGTGGTGCCACCACTATTGATGAATATCGTAAGTATGTTGAAAAAGATGCCGCTTTAGCAAGAAGATTTTCTCCGGTAATGGTAAGTGAGCCTACTGTGGAAGATACTATTTCAATCTTACGTGGTTTGAGAGAACGTTACGAAGTTCATCACGGGGTTCGTATAACCGATTCTGCTTTAGTAACTGCTGCCTTATATTCCAATCGTTATATCACTGACAGATTTCTTCCCGATAAGGCAATTGATTTGGTTGATGAAGCATGCTCCACTTTAAGATTACAACATGAATCAAAACCTGATGCAATTGCTCAGTTGGATCGTCAAATAATGACCATTCAAATTGAATTGGAATCTTTGAGAAAAGAAGATGACCAACTATCTACCGATCGTAGATTGAAATTAGAAGAACTGTTGAAAGTAAAAGAAGAAGAATTAAATGAATTAACTAAACAATGGGAAGCTGAAAAGGGTTCTTTGGATGAAATTAAAAGGGCTAAATCTGAATTAGAACAAGCCAGATTCGACCTTGAACAATCTCAAAGACAAGGTGATTATGGTAAGGCTTCTGAATTACAATACTCAACCATCCCTCGTTTAGAAAAACAAGTTCAAGAAGTGACTGAAAAGGAAGTTGTTGGCTCGAACTTGCTTCATGATTCGGTCACGTCTGATGATATAGGTGCAGTTATTTCAAAAATGACTGGTATTCCTGTAACTAACTTAATGAAGGGTGAAAAAGATAAGTTGTTGGACATGGAAGTGTTGTTGAAACAGAAAGTCATTGGTCAAGATGAAGCTATTAATGCTGTTGCTGATGCAGTTAGATTACAAAGAGCTGGTTTAACAAGCGATAAGAGACCAATTGCCTCTTTCATTTTCTTGGGTCCTACTGGTACCGGTAAAACGGAACTTACTAAGTCTTTGGCAGAATTTTTATTTAATGATAAATCTTCAGTTATCAGATTTGATATGTCAGAATTTCAAGAAAGACATACTGTTTCGAGATTAATCGGTGCACCTCCAGGTTATGTCGGTCATGATGCGTCCGGTGAATTGACTGAAGCAGTTAGAAGGAAACCTTATTCAGTATTGCTTTTCGATGAATTTGAAAAAGCACATCCAGATGTTTCCAAACTATTATTACAAGTCTTGGATGAAGGCTCTTTGACTGACTCTCACGGAACCCATGTTGATTTCCGTAATACAATCATTGTTCTTACCTCCAATATTGGACAAGAAATATTGTTGGCAGATAAAGACACTTCTGATGATGGCCATATTAACGAAAATACGAAATCTCAAGTTACAGAAGCTTTAAGACACCACTATCCTCCCGAATTCTTGAACCGTTTAGATGAGGTTCTTATATTCAACAGATTGTCCAAGAAATCTTTAAGAAACATTTTAGAAATCCGTTTAAGAGAAATTAGTGAAAGATTATCCGATAAAAGAATTTCTCTTGATTTGACTTCTGAATCTAAAGATTTGTTAACTAGCTTAGGTTATGATCCCGTTTATGGTGCTAGGCCTCTAAATAGAGTCTTGCAAAAGAAATTATTGAATCCTTTGGCCATGCTTTTAATCAAGGGACAAGTTAAAGAAGCTGAGACTGTCCATATTGATGCCAAGGATGGACAGATTGTTGTTGAACCAAACCATGATGAGGTTCTTAATGGCGAAACTAATCAATAATCAACGATTTAATGTAAATAGTATTTGAATAAAGAATTGTAAATATTAATATATCGAAACTTTTATTTAGAAGGTACTTGCAATGATAGTTCACATTAGAAAGAAAGTAAAAAAATGATTTATAGAATGAAAATTATAAAACAATATATAAATTAAATTGAGCTACTTAAAGTACTCTTCCAACAGTAGCACCATCAGCTATATGTTTTTGGTTTTCATCCACTTTCTTTAAGGATTTACCACCTTGAATTTGGCCCAACAAAGCTCCAATATCAGGTGCTCCTCCCAAAGGTGGTCCACTACTCGATGGTTGAGAAGGGAGTGCTGGTGGAGGTGGAGGTGGTGCTGGTGGTGCACCGGATGGTGCACTTGGGGGTGCCGGAGGTGGTGCACCAAAGCTGGCAGGAGGTGGTGGAGGAGGTGGCGGAATACTTGAAGGAATCGGTGGCGCTTCTGAAGGAATTGGTGGTGCTTCTGAAGGAATTGGTGGTGCCTCTGAAGGAATTGGTGGTGCCTCTGAAGGAATTGGTGGTGCCTCTGAAGGAATTGGTGGTGCCTCTGGTGGTACCGGTGGTGCAATCAAATCATTAGGTGGCACTTGGCTTGACAAAGTTGGTGGAGTGGCGAACTGGTCATCGGAGTCTTCATCAAAATCGTCATTTGCAGCAGTTGGAGGAGGAGGGGTTTGATTTTTTTCAACTGAAGGAGCTACTTCTGGTTCTGGTGCTGGTGGTGCCGGTGCTGGTGGTTCCGGTGCTGGTGGTTCCGGTGCTTCTGATGGACTTGAATCAGTTCTAGCAGGAGGTTGAGACATACCACCAAATAACAAGCTAGCTAGTTTTGCTGCACCAGCTCTATTGGGGCCCTCATCGTCAGAAGAATTTTCATCATCATCACTCCAGTCATTATCATCTAAACCTCTTTGAGAAGCCCTTTGTGCTTCTGCTTTTTTAGGGTCAATACTTGCTTCTTTTGGAGCAGATTTGAAAAAGGGGTTAGTATTAGAGCGTGAGCTTGCACCACTATCAGCTCCATTCTGTTCATTAGGGGGTTGCATCTTAGCAAATGGGTTACTACTATGAGGCTGTTGAACCAGGTTGTTATTCAGGACTGGGGCTTGGTCAGCACTTACAGGCTCAGTGTGGTCCTCCTTCTCGGCATTGTTAGATAATTCACTCGACTGGGACTTTTCAATGGATTGGGGTGGAGTAGGCTCTAACTGAGTTCTTTCAGCAACAGCCGCTTTGTCTTCAGTTACAGGTGTAGGAGCAGCAGATGATGATTTTTGAGAAGTTGGCTTGTAAGTCTGGGCCTGAGGAACAGTAGCATCGTCCCAGTCGTCATCGCTATCAGGTTTTTGTTCTCTCTTTTTCATTTCCTCCATTTCTTTCTTCAACTTTGCTAAACGAGCTTCCTTTTCTTGTTTCTTCTTCAATTTGCGTTCATTTTCACGAGTTTCCATTTCTTGTTTTTGTTTCATTAAAGCAACATACTCCTCATCTTCATCATCGGATGACTCTTGCGTAGCTGATGGTGGTGCAGCAGCTGGAACGGATGCAGCATCGGAAGAGATCGGCTTAGGTTCTTCTAGTTTAGGTGGCTCTTGCTTAGGTGGCTCTTGTTTAGGTGGCTCTTGTTTAGGTGGCTCTTGTTTAGGTGGCTCATCCTGGCTGGGTGAGGAAGGAAACTGGTTGACACGATGAGAAGATCCGGAAGGACTACCTCTATGTGGTCTACTAATACCTAATTTTGCCAATCTATCTTGCATTCTTTTTTCAGCTTGAGCTTTGATATATGCAGCTCTGTCCTCGGGGCTTGAATGGTTGTTGAGCGATGAAGAAGATGAATTTTGACCAGTCGATTGAGGAGTCGATTCCAAGGATCTATTATTTTGGACACTTGCACTAGGATAGTTTTGATCTAAAGATTGAGGTTGCCCTTGCCTCGAGACATCCAGTCCATTGTACGATGATTGTGGGGGTACCATTGACTTCAAATCTCTAATAAAGGCGGCAACATGAGATGAAACATCTGTTCCATTTTCCCATTTGTTGGATCCAACTTCATCCTTGGTACTAACATGCAAAAATGCTGCAGCGCCATCTTCAAGTTCTCTGATACTACCTTCAATATCGTTGATCATGTTGGATTGATTTTCTCTCTCTTTCTGGGCTTGTTCGCTCTCTTGTTGTAATTTAGAGTCTAAATCTTTGTTGGAGCCAGAACTGGCTGATTTGCCGGTTAAAGCAGCCATACGTTGTTTCAATAGTTGCTTAGACTTGAATTTCTTTCTATCGTAGTCAGTCACTTCACCATTTGGACCAGTACCAACAATTCCTGACTCACCACTGTCTGGAGACCAATCTGGATTTTCTTTTGACAATCTCAACTTATAAAGTTCGACTTTTTGTTTAGCAATATCCTTATTTACAGCGTGAATCTTTGAAATTAAGCCAGGGACTCTGTCGCGGGTTAAATAATTTAATTTATCTAATAATTGCTTCTTTTCATCGAAAGAACCCCTTGTAGCTGATGAATCATTTAATGACATTTGCACATTTTTGATTTGCGATTTGAGGAATTCAATGTCTCTGTAGTTCTTTTCGTCTAGACTCTTATTGGCATTCAACGAATCTTGATCTTCAGCATCTAATGCATCCAAAAGAATTTGTTTTTCACGGATTAATTTTTTTAAATCATCAATAGTTAAATCATTATCGCGTGAAGATTTGACACTACTCTTTTGTTGGTCATTCTCAGCAGCGTTACTTCTTCTTCTGTGACGTGAACTGGAGACATATCCAACATCTTCGTCATTGTTTTTAAATCTCGACCCATCTGTTTTAGCTTTTAATGGAGCAGGCTTTGCAGGTTTAACTGCTCCACCTCCTTTTAAGGAATTCTTCAAAGAATCCATAGAATCTTGAAGATATTTTGTTGATGGGGGGATCAATTCTGGAGGTAATCTTAAAGGCAACTCAAAGCCATTTAGTCTTCTATAGACAAGGTGCATTACAACGGCAAATTCATCTTTATTCAATTTACCTCTATTGTTAGAATCGACAAGATTCCATATAGATTCTAAGTCTGGTCTTCCTAATCCAGATTTTCCGAAAATGCTAATTGCAACATCACCGTCTATAAATCCTTTTCTGGATTTATCCCAAGCACTAAAAATACCATCGTAAATTTGTTTTTCTTGTTTGGTGATTGCCCAAGTAACGTTAGTTTTCAAACTACCACCCATGACATTCTGTAAGTTGTTACTTGGTAATTGAGAAGAAGGTAAAAAGTGTTCTTGCATAGCATTTAATCCAGGAATTCCACCAGTCGGAGTAGATACGAAACCCCACTGGCCGGGTTTTCCCGTGGGTTGGGATTGAAGGTATCCACCTGTTTGCTGAGGTTGGAACCCAGTAGCTTGTGGTTGGAACCCAGTAGCTTGGGGTTGAAACCCAGTAGCTTGGGGTTGAACCCCTGTAGCTTGGGGTTGGAATCCTGTAGCTTGTGGTTGGAATCCAGTAGTTTGCGGTTGAAGCCCTGTAGCTTGTGGCTGGAATCCTGTAGCTTGCGGTTGAAGCCCTGTAGCTTGTGGCTGGAATCCATTACTCTGTGATTGAAATCCTGTAGCCTGAGGTTGAAAACCAGTGGTTTGTTGTTGAAGGGGACCTGTCTTTTGGGCAGGTAATTGGTTTTGAAACCCCGTAGTTTGGGCTTGAAGAGGACCAGTTTTCTGAGTTGGGATCAAGCCAGCAGTCTGCTGTGGTTGCAAAGGAATAAGCGAGCCACCACCTGTTCTTTGAGAATTTAAAGGAGCTGGTGGTTGTTGGTTAGCAAAATTATTAAATCCGGTTTGCACTGGTTGGAATGCCCCACCAGTTGGTTGAGCAGTGAAAGAAGTTGTTGGCGGAGCTGGAGGGTTAAATCCAGTTGTCTGAGGAGCCAACGACTGACTAAAAGATGAAAAAGGAGTATTTGCCAAAACCTTGGAAGGGTCCTCAGGAACAGAAAAGCTTATGGCATCAACAAAACTTTGGACTTCATTACGCCATTTCTCTGGTAATACTGCAGGGAGACTATCACCTTTCAAAGATAAATTACACAAGTGAAGTGCTAAAGCAAATTCGGGAAATAACAATGATCCGGATTTATTAGTATCTGCCAACGACCAAATTTCGGCCAAAGTAACTGGTTGCAA
Source organism: Hyphopichia burtonii NRRL Y-1933 (assembly GCF_001661395.1). Taxonomy (NCBI): domain Eukaryota; kingdom Fungi; phylum Ascomycota; class Pichiomycetes; order Serinales; family Debaryomycetaceae; genus Hyphopichia; species Hyphopichia burtonii. The sequence continues at coordinate 133,458 of NW_017963729.1, forward strand.
ACCTGATCTAAGCAAAATATCACGAGCAGTATCACCGTTAATTGCCTGTTCACCTTTCGGTACCGCAGTTCTGAATAAGTGTTCGAATTTAGTTTGATCAGCAACGGTGATAAAGGATAATCTTATACTGGGTATCTTCAAATCATTATTTTCTGAAACATTTGAAACTGCTTGAGAAAATCCAGTCTTCTGTGGTTGTATGAATCCGGTAGCTTGTGGCTGGATAAATCCAGTAGCCTGTGGTTGAACAAATCCGGTTGCTTGGGATTGTAAAGGTTGTTGGCCAAGATTTGGTGCTGATAAACCACTTTGATTATACAACCCAGTTTGTTGTAACTGGGGTTGTTGGAATTGAGGTTGTTGGAACTGTTGCTGTTGGAACTGTTGAGGATAGAATCCAGTTGCTTGGTTTTGCAATTGGGGTTGTGGATAGAACCCTGGTTGTTGAGGTTGACCAAATTGTTGTTGATTAGGATAACCGCCAGCGAAGCCTGTTTGCTGCTGTTGGTTATTAAATCCAGTCTGTTGTTGCTGATATGGATTATACATTGATACTGAAATGCACAATTAACCCAAATTTATACAATTGACTAGATATTAATAAACAAAGTACTTAAGATCTTGATATCTATATAATTTAAAAAAAGAAGTAATGATTGATTGTTCATTTCGAAATTCGTGGGCGAGAAAGTCGCTTTTCCCGTTTCTTCTTTACAGGTTACGTATCAACGCAGTGATTTTTGCTATTTTATCGCCAGGGTACGGGTGTTTTATATATATATATACTCTGATTAATTTGGGGCAACAACTTCACTCCAAAAGTTGCATTCCAACATGGTGACTTTATTAAAGATCTCGACAAGCTCGTCCAACCTTTCTGTAGTGATTAGGACGCCACTCAATAAAGTTTCTAGAGCGTCAATTCCGTTTCCGTGAGCTTCACGGTACCATTCGGAAGTATAATCAGCAATCCAGGAATCATAAATGTTTGATTCTTCTACGGAGACAGCATTTAAAAAGTCATTACCCGAATTTTTATGGTGTTCACGGTATTTTAAAGTATTAATACCAGATTCTGCGTAACCATGGAGACATGGAGCTAAAGCAACTTTAATCCCCAAGAAGTCTTCTTTCCTGCCCATTTCAAGTAAGAAATCACAGTAATCTAAGCAGGCTTTACCGGGTTGTAATTCAATGTCCAAATCAACTTTATCGTAATCAATGTTATATTTTTTTTGTAATTTACTTTTATGTTTTTCAATTTCATTCACTACTTCTCCGATGATTAAAGCTTCTGAATGAGTTTGTTGGTAATTTGGGGCCACTGAGGCAGCCAATGCATGAACTTGTGCATAATTAACAAGATAGTAGAAATCCTGTTTTAGAAAATAGAGAAATCTGTTGAAAGGTAACTTATTCTCGGCCAATTGGTGTAAAAACTCGTGTTCAGTATACTTTCTCCAATTCTCCTTAACTTTAGGGTGTTCTTTGAAAAATTCAAAAAATGTTTTGTGGCCAGTGACTGCCGGGACTGTTGGCTTGATTATTGCCAGAACTCCGACTTCAGGGGTGACGGTATGATTTAAAGGACCGTTACCATGGCCAAGTTTCTTCTCCAAGCTGAGAATACCTCTGTGGATATAATTAATTGATAATGGCAAAGCTTGGTCTAAAGTTAAGCCTTTTGCAACATTGGACGCAATTGAAGAAGATAAGGTGCAACCAGTACCATGAGTATCTTTAGTGAACAAGAATTCCGACTCATATATTGTAATTGAATCGGTAGTATGTTGATATAATATATCAATTACCGTGAGATCCTCTTGCTCTTCATTGATATTTCCCTTGAATGGCTTATTCGTTTTCTTATTCCAAGGTATGTGGCCCCCTTTTACTAAAACATTCTCACATTCTAAGGCTTTTTGTAAGTCAATTACAAAATTGGTAAAGTCTTCCAATGACTCAATTTTGGGTTCTTTATAATCAGACTTTTTATTTCTATACAATGCAATTGCTTCAATAAAATTAGGAGTTACCAAATATGACTCTTTAATCAACGTATTGACGCAAATCGACATTGCTTCTTTATCAAACAATTCAGTCCCTGACGTACTTATCATGACTGGATCTACTATCAACTTAATATCATGCCTCTTTATCAAGGGCAAGTACTCCTCCAAAACAAGAATTGAATCCTTGGTTAGCATTCCTGTCTTAATGGCTTTCAAAGGACTTGAATCGTATCCATAAATAAAATCATCAAAATTACTCTCTAAAGTCTTTTGCAATTGTTCCTTGGATGTCTTGACTATTGATTGAACAGACTGAGTGTTTTGAGCAGTTAAAGCTGTAATACATGTCAAGCCGTAAACTTGATGAGCAGTTATTGTCTTCAAATCTGCTTCAATTCCGGCACCTCCAGAACTATCAGATCCAGCAATTGTAAGCACAGCTGGGATCGATACCTTGTGAAGACGGGAAGGTTTTGTTAGTTTGACAATTTTCTGTTCCACCATTGAAATATAATTGACCCTACTGCCATTCTAGAAATGAAAGAAACAATCGATTTCATTTGCAGAAGCTGATCTTTATAAATCAGCTTATTTTCGCAATCTGAGCTTTATGGCCCTGTAAGGTGTTAAAGAGATAGTTCATGCAGTATTAATAAAGTGAGAAAATCTAATTATGCACTTACGGTTCCACGTCGATATTATCTCATTATCAATCTTAACGGGGCCTTTCGAAGCCTTTATACTGGCTAATCTCAAGCTATCTTGAGCATGATGCTGTGTGACTAAGAGCACACCGTAGACAGGTGTCATAAGTACAATAGATTTACTGTGTCATACATAAGTTGCTGAAAATTCGATTTTTGCATTAATCTATATAGTAAAATAAAGGAACAATCTATCGATGTTGGGATGGAGGAGGAGGTTGCAAATTAGAATAGTAATCGACCAATTCCAACTCACTTTTCAAGGTTTCTTCTCTATATCCAATTCTGATATCAGGTACATTGGTCTTTTCGATATCATTACCTGCGATTCCACCAAGCATAAATTTCTTACCTAACCAATGCTTTTTGATAGAAGCTTCCCAGCCTGACTGTTTGACCGAATTGTAAGCCAATTCACACATATCGACACCTGAAAATTTATAAATTTGAGCTGCAACCGAGTATTCCTCTATCAAAGGTTCCTTTGTATAAGAAAATTGTAATGGATCATCAGTTGAAAGAGAGACATTCATACCCTTTTTGAAGAAATTATAAAATGGATTCTTATCGTAAGTTAAGAACAAGGCATTATTAGATAATGGAGACATGGCTAAACCAATTTGATCTAAATAGTATAAATATTGAATGAAAGGAATCTTTCTTAATAATATACCATGGGAAATAGAATGAGAGGTTAAGAATGCACTGATAAGATGTTCAGGGTCACCTGCTTCACCACAATGAGGTCTCAAGACAAATGTATTAAATCCTTTAGATAATCTTAATCGATTCAATGGAGTCAAATTGGCATAAATATAATACAAATAGTAAGAATAAGGAGGATTAGTTGCACCATCCCATTTACTAGCAGGAGGGAATTTCTTGGATTGTAATAATTTTTCAGATTTAGATTCATCATCGACTGAATCAAACCCTACAACACGTTGTAAGAAAACGTGTAACTTTGGATGAGATTTTGGATTGATTGAAACTTCAAAAAGTGGTTCAAACAAGTTTCTAATGATGTCTTGAAATGTACCAACGTTATTGTTCTTTTTATACAAGTCATATAATCTAGGAACTTGAATCAACCAACGAACATTATGACTGAATAATTTATTATCAACAATCCAACTGGCTAATTTGTCCCATTCGTGAATAGATCTACCATACACTGATATTCTCAATTCAGTCATTTGGTATTTGGAACCCTCAAGATCATCAAAGACTTGAGCAGTTAATTCTGCCAAATATCTACCATTAATGAAATTATCAGTTTTCAAAAAAATCTCTCTTAATCTAGATTCACCAATAGGGTTATATTTTAAATTGAATTTATCAAATCTGTGGAAAGTGTCTGTATGAGCATGCATATCTAAGGTATCGATTGAGAGATCGTAAGCACTTAATTTCAAAGATTTGAATACTTCTTCCAAGGTTAATAATTTTCCATCTCTGAATATGACTTGATCATTTGGTTGGCATTTTAACTTATATTTGATAAATCTTAACAAATGCTTTTGATTCATACAAGCAGAATGGTGAATATGAGTGTCAACTTTACGGACATTGTAAAAATCACGATGAGGATTACGCTTGGATTGCTTATTTTCTTCGTACTCATTAAGTAAGAAATACAAATTCCATTTTGCCTCTAAGTATTGCAATCTTTTAAAAGAAAATGATTTAGAGGGCCCATCAGATGAGATTTTAATAATCTTATTTAAATCAAGATAATAATCACGTAAAGTAGGCACATCAACGAGTGACTTACCTTTGTAACATACTTCATAATTATCCTCGGGGCCAACTTTGAAACTGTAGTTGTCATCACCTCCAGGGATTTCACATTTGGAAAAATCAAATTGTTCTTCTGGTTCATTTTCTGCAAGCTGATTGAATCTATTTCTCGACTTGTATGTAGGTTTTGGTGGTGGGGGATAGATATTCCAATCATCCTTATTCTTTGGGTTTTCCATTTCATCAAATTGATGAGATCTTTTCAAGTATTTATGTCTGAGATCAAGGCACAATTTAACATTTTTAAACAAATCAATTAATTCATCAGAAGGATATTCTTCTGGTAAAGCATTGGCATTTGATTTAGGGTTTTGAGTATGGTTATTATTATGGGATGCCATTGACGGAGTAGGATGGTAATGTTTTGGCAAAGAATGATGAGGTAAGTCAATAATTGATTGTCTTCTCTGTTTAGGTGAAGATGGGGCTCCGGCATGAGGTGAATGCAAAGCTTCGAAAGCCTTCACTTTCAAATCGTGATCTTTCATGAATCTATCTTCTGCATTAGAGAAATGAGTGGAATTATATGATTTTGAAAGAACATCCCCATCGTCTTCTATATCGCTATCATCTATAAATCTGTGTGAGTCTTCATCAGGAGATTGAATTTCATCCTCTGAATTATCCAAGGATGGATTATGGGTTTTGTCGTGAAGTTCTAAGCTAAAAGGCGCCATGGTTTCTGAAGAAGCACTGATAAAGAAGCAGAAGTTCATCGATGCACTTTTATTCTTTGGCATCGATTTTCGCACTGGCCAAATTTTTCACGGGGTCCCCCTCCCAGCCCTTTGACAGGTTCTACTATTCACTCCTACTCTTTACAACGAAGCCAAGTAACCCTTAGTTAAGCACGACTATAGGCTGTTGTGGAAATTTACACACATGGCAGCTTGATTTGCTGACTGCAAGTAGCATTGATATTTAAAAAAAAAAAAAAAAATAAAATAAAAAAAAAGAAAAGAAACAGTAGTCTATAATCTATATCAAGGTAGTACTACAAGAGGTAACTCAAACTTGAATTCGCTACCAGTATTATCGAAACGATATTGGGATGTGAAAATGGTTTCTCCTGACTTGCTGCCATTGATCGCACTTGGTTGTAAGGATCTATCATCAAGTGATGGTCTTGCTGTTGTAGAAGTATCTGAAGGATCATTAGGACTCAAGTTGATTCGCTTTGGGTCATCATTGGTACTTTCTCTAGGTAATTCGTTGCTTGCTTGTCGATTTTCTTTAGTTACTTCTTCATTCAATTCGTGTCTGTCAAACTCATTCAAGTTGAATTTGAATATAACGTAATATTTCAAATCCATAAACGTTGAACTTTGAAATTGTTGACACAAATACGGTGGTATATGTATCATGCCATTTATTTTGCTATTCTTGGAATTCTCATGAGAATATGAATTAACCAAGGAAGCTGCAAAAGAGTTGACTTTCACTGGGGGGCTAACACGATAGGTGTTGGTGAAGTCATGGAAATCACCATTTTTATTTTGAATATGATAAACTTCATGAGCCTCTATATGAGCAATCAAACCAACGATCTTGGTGGTATTCTTGTAGGAGGAGCTGATATCAATCGAGAAATGAAAGTCATCACCCAAGTGATAAGCTGGTTTAGAAATCATAACTTCACACAAGTCTTGATCATTTACTCGGATTTGGTAGTGAGTTTTAAGTTTCTCTGGAAGTTGAGGATTCATAGGGATTTCAGGCAAAGTAGTATGAAGCTTGAAGAGCGCAGATGAGCTTTTCCGTCTTTCATTTTTGGAGACATTATGCAAATCCGAATCAATTAATTTATTTAAATCTTGTAGCATTTGATCCTTTCCTGATGAGTTTTCTAGTGATGCATCCTGAGGATTGGTTATGTTATGATCAATAACTTTAATGTCCCAATTTTTATCAATCTTCGTCAGACTTAGATAATCAGGCTGGAGCCAGCGATCTTCATGGCCTATACGTTTCCCTCTAACATCGAATGGGAAATAAACTGATCTTGGAATGATTTTACCTTTACGATTTTCCAGTACACCAACAACTAAAGAATATCTTATACTAGTCCAGCCTTGATCACCAACAAGGCCCGTCAGGTTGGTATTATACAGGGGAGGCATTGAGATATCGATATTGTTAAACCTAACTCTGAAAGTTTTAGATGCTTTTGGTTTGAGGGAAACGTCGGTGAATAAAAGATGCTGCAGGGTTGCGTAAAATGGAACAATTGAGTTTGTAATATCCAGTAATGGTAAATGAGGGCCGTTATCTTCATTATCATCTTCATCAGAATTGGTAATTTTTTTTGAGTATTCCAAAGAGTTGAAAGTGAAGAGAAGATCTTGAATTAAGAATTTATTTGTATTATCGATAAAATTCTCTTCTTTAACTTTTTCTTTATGATAGATCAAATCATTAACCCCAGCAAGCTTACCACCGATAACCATTGGATCTTTCAAGTAAAAATCACGCAAGAACGGGGTTTTGTTCAATTTTTCGTCTTTGGTTTCATTTTCATCATCACCGGCGGTTTGCCCATCTGGTTGGTATTGATCATAATAACTTTTGTTGCTCCACCAGCCATGATCATTAGAGACCCCACTATCCAAAGGAGAAGAGTGCAAGTCGTATCTGTAATTCAAGCTTACGTAACCAAATAGTTGTAAGTAGCCCAACATAATTGAAACATCAGCCGGGGAATTGTTATTAGAATCCTTAACTGGAGGTATAGTTTCGGTATTCCAGATACTTCCAAACCAACCGTTATTATTTTGATTCTGGGGTTCATCATCGGAAGGGTTTACGGTGACGTTTTCCGTCGAGGTATTATGAAAGCTTATCAAGCACTCTACTTGATCAATAGCCTCGTCATTGGGTGAAGTTGATGATTTTCTTCTTCGAGGTTGAGTGGTGGACGCGGTTGAGTCCTGATGAAGATAAGTCAAGGATATCGATAAGTGGTTATTAATTTTTTTCAAGTATGAAGGAGCAATTGGCTTCTGTAGCGTCGAAGCATTATGACTTACCGTGGGCATGACTTAGCTGTAATAAGAGAAGGTGATAAGACAAGCTGTTAATAGGTTGAAGGCATAAAAAATAGCGAGAGAAGAAAAAAAAAACATAAGTCAAAAAAAAAAGTACAAGATCAGAATCGAGCTTCTCGTTTATCAGGTTTATTTGATACTTCAGATACAAAAATGTATAATATTTAATTTACAAAGAAGAAATAGAAGGAGAGACAGGAAGCGGGTGAATAAAGGATTATATTTGTTGTTCGTGTTTATTTATTGGAGCTTGAATACCTTCCTGTTGGATTTGGGCCAATTGTTCTTGTTGTTGAGGGTTAGTTGAACCATCAGCATTTGAAGTGAGGTCATTACCACCAACCAAATGATGGAAATCTAAGATCTCACTATACATCATGACTCTCCAAGTATCTACTGGCAAATCGACGTCATTGAAACTCCAATCGAATTTTTGTTCACAAACAGGTTCATCAGTTGGATCATGATAAGGTTCCATATAAGGATGTTGTAAAGCATCAGCAGCACTAATTCTCTTTTTAGGATCAAAAATCAACATTTTAGCTAATAAGTCGATAGCTTCTGGTTCAACATGGGTACATTGAGCAAAACGTTCACTGAAAGGAATTGGATCTCTATGAGGTAAAGATTGAACAAAACGTAAAGTATTTTCAGAACAAATAGTATCAATAACATCCGGAGGAGGAGAACCTAATAATTCAGTGATTATGGAGAATTGATGAACATGATCTTTACCGGGGAATAAAGGTTTACCTTCAATCATTTCAGAAAGAATACAACCAACAGACCATAGATCCACTTCAGTATCGTATTTTTGCCAAGTTAACATGATTTCTGGAGCACGATAATAACGGGTTGAAACATAACCGGTCATTTGAGGATCCTGAATACGGGCCAACCCAAAATCACAAATTTTTAAATCACAGTTTTCATTAATCAAAATATTTGATGGTTTTAAATCACGATGAATAACTCCTGCTGAATGGACGTATTTCAATCCTCTTAATATTTGATAAGTAAAATACTGAATGAATTGTTTTTCTAATGGTCTTGATGTTAATAAACGATGTAAATCAGTCCCTTGTAATTCAGTAACAAAATAAATATCCTCTAATGGAGATAAAAAAATATCGTCTAAAGTAATTAAATTTTCATGTCTTAAATGTTTTAACAACTTTAATTCACGATATGTTCTCTTAGCTAAAACACTAGTGGAAAATGGCTTCATGATTTTTTTAACTGCTACATTTTGTCCAGTTAACTTATCAATGGCTGAACAAACAAGTCCAAATGCCCCCATTCCAACGGGATTTAACTCAGTATATCGATTGGTAATCTCAAACACAGTCCCAAATATTTGGGTTCTAGTAAATTCTCCATCAGTTGACATCGTGTATCGTTCTTAGTATATCTAAACAATTCTAATACTTCAAAGAAAAAGTTATAATCGGTCCAATTCTCATATACTTTTTTTCCTCTTTCTTTCCACAGAGTGTACTTTGCCTTTCCTGTTTTGTCTCTTTTTGTCTATTGCTCAGTGTTTACCCTTAAAGTGAGCTTTGTATTTTTTTTTTTCGGTTTGTTAGCGATTGTCAGTCACTCACTTTCAGATTAACCTTCATCACGAAGACAATCATTAGCAAATGATCAGCGCTACACCACGGACAATTAACCATTTGTCTTACCTTCAAACCGCAATACTATGCAGCTTGGGTATTTGTTAGACAGCAGCTTTATTGTGAGTCTAATCGAGAACCCTCGACAGCAGCGATTGCGCTGATGTAATCCGCTGGTTTTGAGTTGTTGGCCAGCACACGCTCGTTTGCTCGGGGAGAAGTCACGTGGATTGCCTCCGTACAGTTTGGTTATGCTGCAAATTCTGTCTTCTCCTGCTTTCTGTCTCTCTTGTTTGTCTATCTTGTTTGTCTTGTGTCTATGTGCCTTCTGTCTATGTGCCTTCTGTCTATCTGGCTTCTGTTTATCTTATATGGCTCTGTTTATATGTTTGGTATTTATATCCATGTATCTACTCATACTTTGTAGGTCTGGTAGCATGTTTTTGGAAGTTTCTACAGGTTTTTACAATATTCTAATGTACAACTTTTATTATAGTCATTTAGTCATTATCTAATATTCATTAAACTTTTCAATTTTTTCGATTCATCGTTATTAAGTAATTCATTAGTATCATCATCTAATCTGTCGCCAGACTCTCCGTGGCGATTTTGCTTATATAAATCAAATAATGACCAAAATTTTAAATTTTCATCTCCGGCAACGGTTGCTAAAGTTAATGAATCAGGACTCAAACATCCACTCAAGATTCGGGAATCATGTGCTCCATTGATTTCTCCAGTTTTCTGTAAAGTTGGATAATTGAATAAGGATATACTATTTGTTGGATAACCATGAGTTGCCACTATTTCCATACCAATTCCCAGAGCGTACCCCCAATTTAATGATGATATCTGTGATCCTGTTTCAATGGTATTAACTCGTGCACCAGTACTGGTATTCCAAAAATTAATTGTTTTATCGGAAGTACCTCCTCCAGTTGCCAAGATTGATGATTGATAGGGACACCATGATAATGCTTTAACTGCTGCTTTATGAGCAGTTTTAGTGAAGAGTGGTTGTGCTTTAGTATTGGTTTCTTGAAGTCCATGACTATTTCTTGCATCCCAAATACAAACTAAATTATCATTGCCTCCAGTGGCAAATTGATTACCATCGGATTTATATTCAATCCCACATACTTCTGCTTGGTGCACATCTTCAATTTTATTAATAACATGTTGTGCAATTCTTACATCACTATGATATATATTTCCTAATTTTGATCCACTAGTTAAAATATGTTGACTCCAACTTTGGGCTGCAATTCTAGTTTGATGATTTTCACAATTTAATGTTCTTAATCTAGTATTTGTTTCGATGTCCCATATTTCAATTAATCCATCATCTTTCCCAATTGATATATATGATCCATCTTCTGACCATTTTAATGAGGTTACTAATGTTTTCTCCGGTAATTCACATAATAATCCAACTGATCCCGTCAGAGCATTCCATACATAAATTGCATCTTCTAATCCAATTGCAAGTAAGTTTGTTGATGACCAGGCTAATAAATTTAAATAAAAATCATCAACCAACCCAGGTGCATCAAGTACTCTTTCTGGTGCAGTAGGAATCTTTTTCGCCCTGGCAGAGGCGGCGGCGGGCCTTAAACTTCCAATTAAATCTTTCCCATTACCACTATTTGATCGTTTATTATTAAATAAACTAATTGGTTTATTACGTTCTGGTGGTAATGGTTTATAACTAAGAATACGTGAATTTACTTCTAATCCACATGCCTCCGCAACGTGATGTTGATAAATTTTAGAAGTTTGTGCTTTAATATGAGTTTGGGGTGAAGAATTTGGATGAGGGTTAGTATTATTGGTTTGTAATTTCCCAGTTATTGGATTGCGATGGAATGGGATAAATCGATCTGAAGAAGTGGTAGAACTTTGTAATTGAGTATCTGAAGTATTTGTTGATCCTCCTTGACTAATCAATGAATTTGTTCTACGTAATTTAATTTTAGGTTCTGATGAATTTCCAAGTAAGCTTGAGGAACTTTTAGGCCTGGAAAATGCTGATATCGATGATTTGGATCTTAAATTAGAAATTGGTGTTCTTAATAGTGGTCTAGGATATGCTGATCTTGAATTAGAAGATGTCGAAGCGGCTGATGATGAAACTGGCCTAATATAATTCTTTTCCTTTGTATCTGATCTTGCAAACGAATCACTGAGCGATACATTACCACTCCCACTGGGTCTTGAATTGTTAAGATAAATGGTTCTGTTACTAACGTTAGGACTCATGTTTTGTAAATACTTTCTTTTATTTGGTGATGTAAGTTGTTTATTGGGTGAAGTAAGTTGTTTATTGGGTGAAGATAATAAATTATCATTTTTCAAACCGATATCACTGGTTGATCTAGTTGGTGAGTTAAGAAACAGTCTTTTTCTTTGATTAGATGGTTTTAAAGTATCGTAATTCACACTTCCACCTACACTCCCGCTAGCAGATGCTGGGGGTTGCAATTTAATCGGCGAAGTCACCGAGTTCTTCTTGGGAGACTCCAAAACTATGGATGAGGACATTGATGCTAATGAAATGCAATTCTATAGTATCTATGAAGTTTTCTTGCTTTTTTTTTTAATATTTTTTTTTTCTTATAGCTTTAAGCTCAATTCATTAACCAACTAGTTAAGATTGATGAATATGAATGACTTTATAACGACCAAGGATAACTTATAGTAACTTACCAAAGAAAAAGAAGGATTATTGGAAGTGAAGAGTTGAAAGTCACTAATTTTTTTTTTTTTTCTTTTTGGTTTTTCCTTACTCGAGTCTGATCAATGAATGAAACAATAAAGCAAGTAATTAATGGGAGGTCAAGGCACAGATGGTATTGTAAAGACCACAAGTAGAAATGAAATAACAAAAAGCACGCTATGTGAAGGACCTAATATAATAAGAAAAAATTCAGATTCAGAACTTGAAGAAGGAAAACAAAAACAATATGTTTATCAAACAATTGACTTGTTCGAAAAGAGTAATATAATTGAAAAAGTAAGCCTGAGAGCTGGTACAATATATATCTAATTGAAAAGTCTTTCGAGTGTTAGAAGATGACACTTTTCCAGGGCAGAGATAGGTAGGCAATTGATTATTGGGAATAGGCAATGCTTTTCAATTGGGGTTGTCTATTCAATTCTTTCTAAGGAGAGAATGAGGTAGTATAAACAAAAGATCCGTAGTAATAATGAAACGAGACAAATGTTCCAATCTGAACAAAGAGTACCCACAGGGCAATGTAACAAAGCTAATCAATGAAACCAAAGGGGAAGTGATTCCTAGCTGATTTCTATTCAGTAATTAGTAGACCTTGTTAATTCAATTAAGCTTCATCAGTTCACAAGAAGGTACTGAAAATTTTTCTCTTCCTCTTGATCGGTTTTGTCTCTTTTTTTTTGTTCTGTTTTGCCTTGAAGATTCAAAAGCTATTGATTATCAACCAAAACAAAAAAAGTAACTCCCTTTGCAATCTATTCAACAACAAATAACCTAGCTGAGAGTATTGGCGATTCAACGTCTGAAACAATAATAGTGCTGAACGGCTTCTCTTGCCAATATATTCCGTTCTGGTAAAGCCAATTAATTGATCCTTAAAGGAAATAAAACGATGATGATGTCCAGATTCGAAGTATTCAATTAAACCCTTTTCGGGAAGTTTGTAAATATTGTTACTTGGCCCCAAATAGGAAGTTGATTCACAAAATAACCGTTCGCACCAGCGCTGCTTTCGTTCAAGTCACTTGATGCTTCGCTTATGTAAGAGTTCGACAGAGACCGGCATTCGCGACGTACTTACTGTTCCCGGCAGTCCGAGTCATGTGACTCGTATTTTTTTTTTGAAAAACAGATGTACGGGGGTTTATACCAATTTCGCAATTTCATATTTATTCAACAGGCGAAATGTCAGTCTATGGGATTTTATCAGTCAAAGGAAGAAGCTATTTGATTGATCTTTAAGTATCGAGCATCGTTATGGGACAGGGACCCTCGCAGCCAAAGATCACAGCTCAGGATAGAGCGATATTTCAGCTTAAGCAACAGCGAGACAAACTCAAACAATACCAGCGGAAGCTAAATAGCATAGTTGAACGTCAAAAGAGTTTAGCCAAAGAAGCAGTAAATAATAAGCAACCGGAGAAGGCTAAATTCTATTTACGATCCAAGAAACAACAGGAGTCGACTATTCTTAAGACTTATGACCAGCTAGATAATTTGGAAAGCTTAATTGGTACCATTGAATTTAAATTAATCGAAAAGGATGTTCTTTACGGATTACAAGAAGGTAATAAAGTATTATCTAAATTGAACTCAGAAATGAGTGCCGATAAAATTGATAAGCTTTTGGATGACGTTGAAGATGAACGCTTGAAAGTAGATGACGTTCTGAACATGTTAGGAATGGGTGCAGGGCTTAGTAATAGTGAAGAACATGAAGTTGATGAGGAATTTGAAAGATTACAGAAAGAAGCAGAAGATAAATTTGATATTAAGTTACCTGACGTACCTAAACACGAGAATATCAATTTACCTGAAGTACCTAAAGAAAGAATCGAAAGTCCACCAATTGAACAAGCCCGTGAACAAGCCCGTGAACAAGCCCGTGAACAAGCCCGTGAACAAGAACGTGAACAAGACCGGGAAACCGATCGTCAAACTCATGAACCATTAGCTGCTTGAGCTATAGATAATCCTTTTAATTCTACATCCCTTGTACATTAACAAATCACTTTTCTTTGCATAACAATATATACATAAATTTAATATTTACAAAATCTTTTTTATTTTTTATTTACAATCGATTTATTCGTTTAACCAATCCAAAAATTCTGGAGTGAAGTAACTGATGATTAATCTTGCACCGGCTCTTAATAAACCATAATGACTTTCAAAAGCAATAGTTTTCAAGTCAACAACTCCCTTTTCAGCAGCAGCATGTAACATGGCATATTCACCACTTACATGATATGCACAAATTGGATAATCTTTACAAAGCTTAGCGGCATCGCTAAGAATATCAAGATAGAAGGTAGAAGGTTTTATAATAACCCCGTCGCAACCTTCTTCCATATCTCTAATCAAAGCACGTCTAGCTAAACCAGAACCACCGGGAGGTAATTGATAGGCTTTACGATCTCCATGACTTGGAGCGGATCCTGCTGCATCTCTGAATGGTCCATATAAATTACCAGAAAATTTGGCAGAATATGACATCACAAGACATTTATGAGCTAAACCAGCATTAATTAATCCAATTTTTATATCTTTCACTCTACCATCAATCATATCAGATGGTGCCACTGAGTTTGCACCTGCTTTTGCATAATTAACTGCAACAGCCCCGATTCTCAAAGCACTTTCTTCTCTTTTCAAAGTGCCGTCTTCGTATAATAATCCACAATGTCCATGACTAGTATATTCACATATACAAACATCACACATAATAAATAAATCAGGGAAATGTTTCCTTAATGCCTTGATTGCCGAGATCACTGGACCTTCTGGATCATCTGCTGCGGTACCTACTGCATCTTTTACTCCTTCCTTTAATGGTACTCCAAATAAAATAACTGCTCTAAGTCCCTTATCAACTAAAGTTTTAACGTAAGGTATCAAAGTATTAATACCAAATCTTTTAATATTTGGTAATGCTGGAATATCAGTTTCATCATCTGGTTGGTCTGATACAAATAATGGGAAAATAAACATATTCTTAGTTAATTGACGTTCATGTTGCCATTCTCTTGCTAAAGGATGGTTATAACCACCTTGTAAGATAGAGGAAATGGACGTTCCAGTAGGTGGTAAAAATTCAGCTTGATGAACCATCTTTACTCTTAGTTCTTTGTTTGAAAGTATAAGGAAGAGTGGAAAAGAATCAGTAAAACAAAACGGAATCCAATCTTTTATCTCAAAATTTTCAGCAATTAATAAGAGAAAAACTAAAAACTAAAAACTAAACGACGGAATTATATTAGCGGTGCTTAAAGAAAGGGAGATGTACGGATGTTTATTTAATTATACATGAAAGAATAGATAAAATAGATCTAGATATCCTTCTTAGCTTCATCTTCATCGGTGGAAGCTGTATAGAATTTTCCGTAGTAGACTGCTTGACCGGCAAGTATCAAGTTGAGAATTAACCCACTAGAATAGCCGGTTAACAAGACATAATCACTTGGTTTCAAGGCCTTACGGGTACCTTTAATTGTTGTAAACACCCTTATAGCAGTTCCAAGTACATTAGCACCAATGGTGATATTAGATAAATGACTTGTGGACTTCAAAAGATAATTTTTTCTAAGTTGAGGAATTTTACCAACGATTGAAATAGGAATGCCTAAAATTTGCAACCCATCAATTAAAGAGGATGGAGCTATCTTTGTTAAAAAGATAAATATACCGAACATAGTGAGAATTGGTTTTTGCAATTCCTTTAAAGAATATTCAATTTGCAATTTTTCTGGAGAGTTGCTAATACTTTCAAAATGTTGTCTCAAACGGTAATATTCGATCAAGAGAATTATAATAACATTCTGAATACCCACTAAGGCAGTTTCCCCATAGTTAACAAAAGAGTTTTTGTTTTGGAAGTTATAAACAATGTGAATCAATTGACTTAAAGTTTCTAAACTTAAACCTTCTAAAGTAATTCCATTTGCAACCTTGATCCTACCTTCTAATGTAGGAGGATTTACAACCTTGAGAATTTGGGGTACTTTAACCACACTCGACGCACCAACAACAACACCACCCAAAGCAGCAGCCAATACTCTAGCTATCCCAATGACCTTGATCTGTTGGAATGCCATCTGCAAAATTATCTTTTTCGAAACATCTGGATTGAAGAGAAGTTTGATTAATTGAATAACTGGGGGTACCATCGTTATCTATAAGTTTTCTAGTATACAAATGTCCTAAATATGAAACTCTGAACGTGTTGTAAGAACGTAACTAAACTTCTAAGGGTCTTTTATATATGTATATATTTTTTTTTTTGGGTTGGTTTCTCCATTTTTTTTTTGATTCCCCATTGAATGCATGTGCGCGTTATCTTTTAGCCACGGTGATTTTACAATGTTGATTTTATATCAAAATCTTTTCAACTATACTATACAAAGAGGTAAATACTAATATTGGAGCTTCTTAGTACGAGAAGCTTTGGCTACTTTTTCTTGTAGAATTTGTTCTTGTTTTTCAACGTATTTTAAGTTGTCTAAGTGTAAATTCAATAATTTGACAATTTCTTCAACTGGGTTTTCACCCTTGGCTTTAGCTTCAGAATTGGAAAATCCATTCAATAAGTTTTTATTAAAAACATCACTGACCGAGTTGATTTCGTTGATTAAGGTGGTCAAGTTGTCACCCAAAGTATCTAATCTTTCATCTAATAACTCTGCGTTATGATATGCCTTTTCACGTAACTTATCTGTAACGCTTAATCCGTTAGCTGAGCTCATATCCTTAGAAGAGTTAGTAACATCAGAATTCAATTCGATGTTATTGAGTAAAATATCTGCCTGTTGTTCATAATTATCTAAAACTTGATCCAATTCATCTTGTTGATTTTCAACAAATAACAAGTGTTGGTCAATTTTCTTTTGTAATAATTCAGCTTCTAAAGTTTCTTGATTCAAGTGTGTTATTTCTTCACCACTATTCACCAATTCTTGATCCCATTCCTTAACTCTTTCGGTATACTCTTGGAAGATATTAGAACCAGTGGTGAGTTGTCTTGACCATTTCAATATCAAGTCATCCATATTCATATTATCAATCGAGACTGGTTTCGGTTGAATTTGAGTAGGTTTAAGATTTGGTTCTTGTTTATTAGGTGCTGGTTTGTCATCTTTTTTTTCTTCTGGTTTGGCACCGAAGGAAACAGGTTTATCATCTTTCTTTTCTTCTGGTTTGGCACCGAATGAAAATCCGCCAGCAGCAGGTTTATCATCCTTCTTTTCTTCTGGTTTAGCACCAAATGAGAATCCACCAGTAGCAGGTTTAGATTCAGTGGGTTTTGAACCGAATAATCCACCAGC